>NC_056725.1:1054528006-1054715506 GCF_019279795.1 Protopterus annectens | reverse complement strand
TGGGGTTGGTATTTAGTTGCAATAGGCTGGAGAGTGCAGGGCAGTTTTCAGGTTTGTGGATAATACAGTGGGCAGTGGTGAGCTGATTGAGCAATAACAGACTGGGAAATTCAAGCCAGTGTAGTTTTTGAAGAGCAAGGCAATAATGGGTCCTGTTGGGCATATTAGCAGCAAACATTGTGATTTTATTATAGCAGGAATCAAGTAGATGTAAAATCAGACATGCCCAAGTTAGTGAAAATTTGAGAACAGTAGAGGAGAGTAGATGGGAGGTGAGATCTGGCTGTGGCTAGTTTGGCGTTTTGAGTAAGGTAAGCTTTGGCCCTATATAGTGCACCAAGTTTGATGTGAACTTTTTTAATTGTGAGTGATATGCCTTTGTCGAATGTTAGGTTGTTGTCTTTTGTGACACCAAGTAGTTTTGTTTGGTTAACTGGTTGTGTTATGGTGCCATTAGTGGAGTAGATGGAGAGAGGAGGTGGGTTTGCTTTGGATTTCCTGTTGGAGAAGATCATGAATTTTATTTTGTTTGGGTTTAGGATGCGTTGAAGTTCATTTAGGTAATTTTCAATATCTGGAAATGATTTTTGCAGTTTATCCTGGAGTTCTTGAGGTGTGGGAGTAAAGCAAATAAGAGCAGTGCTGTTAGCATATTAAATGACAGAAACAGATTTAGTGGCAGTGTTTAGACGATTTGTAAATATAATAAAAAGGAGAGGGCCAAGGATGGAACCCTGAGGAACCCCAACAGAGAATGGGAGGAGTGTGGAGAGTTTATTATCCCATCAGTTGCCTGTTGTCAATTAGTAAGGTAGCTAAAGAACCAGTTGAGAGCTGTAGAGTTGAGGTTGAAGGAGGCTAGAGTTTTGAGTAGTAGTTGGTGGGATACCATATGAAAAGTTTTGGAAATATCAAGGAATATAATAGAGACTATTTGTCCATTGTTTTTGAGGAGGTTGATGTAGTTAGTGAAACTTATGAAGGCTGTGGAGGTACTGTGATTTGTACGGAAGCTGTTCTGTGAACTAGATAAGGGGTTATTTGTAGTGAGGTGGTCTAGGAGCTGCTTATGGATACATTTGTCTAAGATTTTGGCTAGAGGTGAGAGAATGACAATGGGCCGATAATTAGAGTGAACTGTTGTATGATATAAAGAAGAGGCATTTTGTTTTAACAGAACTATCAAATAGTGTCTTTCCATAACTCCCTACCACACTCCTCACCTTCTCATTCCCATCGTAGCACACCCACCAATATTGTCTTTTATTTAACATTGTTATGGTTGATGATTACCTGATATTCTGTTGAAAAGTTAATTTTCCCTAATAATGTACATCAACTTACATAACTCAGGAAAGCAGGAATTCAAGAAGATGCATTGTGACACAACGTGGATAGGCACTTATTTGTTTCAGAAGTGCAAGGTAAATTTAAGATGGAAGTTGACAAGAGTCATGCTGTAGGACAACATGGTAAAAGAAGCACTTACTATTTGCACCTTTTTCTTTAAAGAAGATTGTACTCAAAAAGTTAATGGCCTGAATTACTGCTTCCATGATGAGGAAGCTTTCTTTTGAAATTTTATTTAGCTCCGGCAAACAAAACAATTGGGCATGGATATACTCGGTTATGGAAGTTTCAGGAATCATCTTCTTGAGTGGTATTTCATAAGGCTCAATGAATCATGTTACACTGTTGATAGATTTATTCCTTGACTGCATGGCTCTGCAATAAATCCATATTACATTGCGAGTTAATGCTTCTTTGGACCTGGAAGTTTGTTATTGGGGGAGAGAGGCTGTCATTATGTAGGTAGTCATCCTTTGTATCAAACTGTAATATTACTTTATTAATATTCCTTATAAAGCTGTCAGGTTTTCCATTTGGCCAATATGACCCAATTTAAATGAGAAGTTAGTGTATAATCCTGGCATCCTGGACTGCAAGCTAATAGTCCCAGTGTCCCAGTTCTTTCCTTAGTCTACCTGACCATAAGCTGACTGATGAAGACTGAAGGAGAAGCAGCCACAAATCAGTGAAGCCTCCCTTCCATTTCAAAACAACTTTTCACTTCTAGTTCTTTCTCTCTCTCTCTCTCTCTCTCTCTTAAACTGGCAGTTGTTGTAATAGTATAATACAGTAGTACAGTACACATACCTTGAAATTAACAAAAAGCTCTTTACTTTTTTGTGTGATTTATAGGCCTCTCAGGTATCTCAAACATATACCAGCAGTACAAAGAAAACAGTTTTCATCAGTACATGAGACGGATGGTCGACCTTTGACAACAAACAAAAATGACTGATTTTTTCCTGCAGAAAAAGTGAACATAGACAATGATAGTGGATAATATAACTGAAGATTGCAGTGAAGCCTTTAACCAGAAGTACAGTGTAAAGACTAGATCTATAACCTTCAGCTATATCGAGGATCATTCCGTAGAAAGCAGTCAACCAAGTTCTTCCTCTCAGACATATTTCCTCTGGTTCCTCCTGAGTCAACATGGGCTGGGTGAGTGATGTCGGATTTTCACAGACAATGCAGGGAGTCCGTAAATCACAAAAGCAAACTGTTCTTTGTGACTGTTTGCATGTATAAACGACCAAGTCTATTGGCAGCAGTAAATGATTGCTGTTGCACATGCAGTGACTGTATCATGGCACTGCTTATCTTTAATAGGGGCAGGCTACACTGCTTATCTTTAATAGGGGCAGGCTACACTGCTTATCTTTAACAGGGGCAGGCTACACTGCTTCTGTAAATTATTTTTCATCTGCTTACTTTTCCTTTGTTTTTCTTTCTATGTAATTTGGACATCTGCAGACTTTCCTTGTCCTGGTGATTTGATTTTGTTTTTTTCATTATCTGTTATCTTTGAAATGGGGAAGTTTGTCAACTTTTAAATGTATTTGTATTTTAAAAATTCGATTGTAAAATGTAAGTGCAAGTCAGGATTAGTTGGTAGGTTGGTGTGGTACAGTGTTATGAATGGTTTGATTAATAAGCAGTCCACCAGGAACAGAATTTCTGGCCCATTCTGTATTAGGATCAGTATGTGTTTCTTTCATTTGTGATCACTCACTTGCTCAGATATTTGTTCACATTTTCATGAAACACAGCTGGTTATCTTTGGGTATTTGTAGGTTTAGCTTTTTTTTTTTTGTACTTGAAAGCGTTCCTAAATGATTCCTTGTTTGCAGCACAGTTGTATACTCTGTAGTTACCGATTATTTAGGAACACTGCTATTCATTCTGATTAAAATGCATAGTGTTGGTAGTACAACAGCTAGCACACTTGCCTTTGCTGCAAAAGGATGTGAGTTCTATTCCCATATCAGGTAAATGGATTGCTGACGCTGCAGTATACCATGAGGGGGGTGTTGTACTCCTGAGTGTTCTCCTTCAGATGAGATGCTAATCCAAGATCCTATCTGCTTGAGCTGGTGGTAGCTCAGGTAGATGTAAAAGATTCTGCAGTGCCTTTGGAGAAGATTAGGGGGTAGTTCCCAGATGTCCTGGCCACATTTTCCCTATAGTATAAATACCAGCTGGAGTCTCTGGACTAACCTGCTGAGCCAAGGCTAAAATATATAGGTACCAATGCAATTTTCAGCTTAAAGAAAACTGTGAGTAGTTGCAGAGTAAAAGCTATAATTTGTATGAGAGTAGACAAGCAAATATTATGTAAGTGATGGTGTAAAATGAAGGTTTGTGTACAGCACTTTGCTCAACTCTGATTTGGGACTATGTCTTAACACTGCTATATGATCAAATGGAAGATTTACAAAAAGGAAAATGGTGTGTGTGTGTGTGTATTACATTTTCATTTATTTATTTTGGAAATATACATTGGATGAAGATAGTCATGTCTCGAGGGGGGGGTGAAAGCATTATTACAGCTTGATATTCAACTCTCAAATTTCTAGCTACCCCTATGGGCATGGGCATGTACAAGTTGAGCAAAACATTACTTCAGGCTATGCAGAAAACCTGCATGGCACAAACTGGCAAATATCTGACCAGCTGAAGACAAGTCAGTGATACTTATTGATGCTGTGTGTGTGTGTGTGTGTGTGTGTGTGTGTGTGTGTGTGTGTGTGTGTGTGTGTATGTGTGTGTGAGCATGTTTAGAGAACATACTGAGTGTTTGAGAAGAATCAGCTATATTTCACATTCATTCCTGCCTAGTATGTCTTATCAGCCCATTCATTCCCCCTGTGGTGAGAGTCGGATGATACATACATACAATCCCCCACACACATACATGCACACATACTGTAACTACAGTCCATCAAATCCCATCCCATCGCTGGGTCATTTTTTGAAAACATGTGACTTCCTTAAGGCAGTGCAAACTTGGAAGATATTATATTAAGTAAGGTGATGCAGGCTTCAAATTCCCCTAAACCAAAGAGTGTGACAGCTTTCCCTTCCCATATCATTCAGTACTTTAATCCTGATGGAGGCTCTCTGAGTTTTGTTAATAGGTTCATAGGTAGGTACTAGGTTATTGGCCCTACGGCCTATATAAGCCTAGCCAAAAAGGTACCCTGGCTTTCGCCACCCAAGAAAATTATTTTCTTGTGCCCCTGTCGAGCAGAGCCACAGAGGTGATCCCTAATGTGAATTTCCTATTTCCCATCCAATCATCAAGATTTTTCTTGAAGAGTGCTAATGAGGAGCTTTGTTTGATATTGATAGGTAGTTTGTTCCAGAGTATGGGAAGTCTCTGAGACAGGATTCTATCCCTCCAGCATGTTCTGTTTATTGTAGTCACAAGGTTTAGGTCCCTAGAGCATGTAGCTCAGGGGGATTGGGATTTCTTTAAGTGGATCATGTTCAACAGCTCTGGGTTTGACATAGCTTTGTATGTTAGGCAGAGATCACCTCTGAGTAGGCGATATGCAACGGAGTAAAGCTGGAGTTTTTTGAGATGGTCTATGTAGGGCATTTGTTTGAGGCTGATAATCCTCTTTGTGAGGTATTTCTGCGGCCTTTCCAGATGTTGTAGATGTCTTGTGAGGTACATACCAAAAGGGGCATTGAACTCTATAATGGGTCTAATGAGTGATGAGTAGAGGGGAACAATGACCTCTTTTTTTCCTGAATGAGAAACCTTTTGTGATGAAGTGTGCCACGTAGAAGGATTTCCTGACCACTGTGGCCATGTGATTATCAAAGGAGAGACTACTGTCCACCTGGGTCCCTTGGTCTTTTATCACACTTTCTGTGTTAAGTAGACTACCACCTATGTGGTAGCTCATGGGTACAGAGTTTTTACCAAAGGGGATGACAATTCACTTTTTGGCATTGAGTTTGAGGCCATGGCTTTGACACCAGGCATCTGTCTCCCTGAGGTCCTTTTGTAGGATGTCCACATCGTTAGGAGTTTTGATTATGGCTCCTAGTTTGCAGTCATCTGCGAACTTCATTAGCCAAAGTCCTTCCGTGTTAGCCTGTACTTCAGAAAAGTAGATACCAAACAGGAGAGGACCCAAGACTGAACCCTGTGGTACTCCACTTGTCACTGGTCTGAAGTCAGATTTGGAGTCTGCTACTTTGACAGTGTGAGTTCTGTCAGTGAGCCAGTTGGCAACCCATCTTGTGACATAGGGATTTATACCTAGTTTAGTGAGTTTATCTATAATTCCAGAGTGGGGGATGGTGTCAAAAGCCTTGGTGAGATCTAGATAGGCTGTGTGAACCACCTTACCCTCGTCTACAGCTTTGGTGATCGCTTCAAAGAAGTCTATCAAGTTTAGGAGACATGATCTGCCTTTTACAAACCCGAACTGGGTGGGGTCCAGAGTTTGGAGATTACCAATGTCTTTGTGTATAAGATCCATATTTTTAGCTGTCAAGACCCCAGAATCTTGTCTGATATTCACTAAGTGATTAGGTTTCCTGTCATATTCCAAAGATATCCCACTTAGTTAATTAAATTATCTGGCATCATAGTAGCTTAGTGAAAAGGTCTCTGTCTTACAGTCCAGGGTTTAGGGTTCAGTTCTGACTTCCTCTCACTGTTGGTATAAAGTTTGTATGCCTACATACACTTTCTCTGGGAATTTTTGATTTCTTCCCATTTCTCACAATCACAGTGGTTAACTGGCTAGTATGAAATGTTGTATTTACCTTACCCATGTGGCCCTGGCATGGCTTTAAGCAATCTAAAGACCAGTTCAGTTTCCTTGTTAACAAATAATAGCTAAAAAAGTAAGCATGTCCTCCTATATGAGGAAGTTACCTCTAAGTATGTGAGCTCTGTCATTTTGTGTATGCTTAAGATGTATCAAATAGCACTTTACATAGGTTCATAGGTGTGTACTAGGCTAATGGCCCTGGATCCTTTACAAGCCTAGGCCATAGAAGTGCCCTGGCATCATGCCGCCTGACGTTAGTTCCCAGCACCTCTATCAAGTAGACACACTGGAGTGATCCCCGAGTTGAACTTTCTATTTCCCATCTACTCGTCAAGATTTTGCTTGAAGAGGGCTAGTGAGATACTCTGCTTGACATGTATGGGAAGTCTATTCCAGAACATGGGTAGTCTCTGGGTTATGAACCTGTCCCTCCAACATGTTCTGTTGATTGTAGTAATGAAGTTGAGGTCTCTGGAGTGTGTGATGTGGAGGGATTGAGATTACTTTAGATGTAGCATTTCTAATGGAGCTGGGTCAGACATGGCTTTGTAAGTCAAGCAGAGATTGCCTCTTAGTAGACGATATGAGATGGAGAATAGCTAGAGTTTTTTGAGTCTGTCCATCTAGGACATGTGTTAAAGGCCTAGGATCCTCTTCGTGTGGTACTTTTGTGGCCTCTCCAACTGTTGCAGGTGTCTAGTGAGGTACATGCCAAATGGGGAATTATACTCTATGATTGGTCTAATGAGGGAAGAGTAGAGAGACATGATGACCTCCTTCCTCCTGGATGCAAAATCCTTGGTAATGAGATGTGCCACATAGAAGGACTTTCTGACCACAGTGGCAATGTGGTGGTCGAAGGAGAGGTCGCTGTCAACCTGTGTCCCCACATCTCTTATAACACCTTCAGTGTTCAGTGGGCTCCCATAGATGTGGTAATTAGTGGGAACTGAGTTTTTCCCAAAGGGGATGATGGTGCATTTTTTGGCATTAAGCTTAAGGCCATGGTTTCAACACCAGTCATTGGTCTCAGTGAGGCCTTTCTGTAGGATGTCTGCATCACTTGGGGAATTAATAATGGTTCCCAGCTTGCAGTCGTCTGCGAATTTGGTCAGCCAGAGTCCCTCCGTTTTGGCCTAGACTTCTGAGAAGTAGATGCCAAACAGGAGACAACTCAGGACCGATCCCTGTGGGACTCTACTCGTGAATGGTCGGCAGTCTAACTTGGAGTCCGCTACTTTCACACTGTGGGCTCTATCTGTGAGCCAATTTGCAACCCACCTAATGATATAGGGGTTGATGCCTAGTTTGCTGAGTTTATCAATAATTCCTGAGTGAGGAATGGTATCAAAGGCCTTGACCAGATTGTGGTAGGCTGTTTGAACTGCCTTATCCTCATCCACCACTCTGGTGACTAACTCAAAGAAGTCAACCAGGTTGAGCAGGCACGATCTACCTTTCACAAAACCAAATTGCATGGGATCTAGAGTTTGGCGATTCCCTGTATCCTTGTTAATTTGGTCCATGATGATGCGCTCCAAAGCCTTACATATCAGACTCGTCAGGCTAATGGGGTGATAATTTCCAGGATCTGTAGTCACTCCTCCTTTATGAAGAGGGATGACTATAGCAGTGCACCATTCGGTAGGGGCAAAGCCTGAGGTGAGGCTGTGAGTGAACACAGCACACAGATGTGGTGCCAGTTCACTTTGTAATTCATGTAGAACACAGCCAGGGATATTGTCAAGTCCCATGGAAGCTGTATTCTTGGCCTTAGACAATGCAGCTTTAACCTGTGCTGCAGTAATGTTGGGTGCCTGGCATTCTTTCCGTATTGAGATTGGTCCTTTGGGGGGAGGGGTAAAGTTGGCACTGAATCTGTCAGCCAGTATATTGGCAATATCTGTTGGCTCAGTATAGGAGGTACCATTGTGCAGTAACTCAGAGCAAATCTGGGTATTGCCATAGAGAGCCTTAACTATAGAAGGCTTTGTGGTTGTTTTAGTGCCTGGCACAATTCTGCCTTCATAGCTGGCTTTGGAGGTTTTGATGAGGGATCTCAACTTTTTGTTGAGACTAATAAGGGAATTTTTCCAGTCTTGGGACTTCACCTTTTTCTGCAATAGCTTCTTCCTTCTGTTGTAGAGTTTATTAATGGCAGGGGACCACCAGATTGGCTTCCTTTTTTTGGAGGAGAGTATCTTGGTTCTGTTGGGTATGGCTAGTTCCATGCATTTATGTATGTGTTCGTACAGTGCATTGGTGTATGATTTGGCAGTCATGCATCTATTTTCCATTGGCATGGATGCCGTGAAGTTAGCCACCTCTGTTTTTAGGAGTCCAAAGTCAGCTTTGGAGAAGTTTTTCATGGTGGATACCTTTGTAGGGGGTGTGGGTGAGATGTGGAATTTCACGGTGATTAGTTTGTGGTCAGATCTAACCAGGGATGAATTGACTATTGGTGTAGAGCAACAGTTGCCCATGTTAATAATAACCAGGTCAAGGATGTTTCTTCCTCTAGTGGGGCTAAGAATGAGTTGGTCTAGGGCATTGTAATTGATGAATTCCAGGAAGCATTGGGCCAGTGCATTAGTGCATGAGTAGTTTTCCCAGCTGATGGAGGGGTAGTTGAAGTCACCTAGTAGGAGAGTGTTGGGTTGGATCTTAACAGATTCCAGGGTGCTTAGGAATGTGGAGTGAGAGTCTTGGAATATGGTTGGGGACTTACAGCAGGCTGCGACCTGAATCGCCATCTTACCCAATGTTAGTTGTACCTAGAGTATCTCAGATGCTTTATGCTGAGCTACTAGTCCGGAGGTGTGCATGTCCTTTATGAATATGGAGACACCACCACCTGGTAGTGCAGGGGTGCTTTCTGCTACTTTAAACCAGGTCTCCATTACAGCACAAATGTCAATGTTCTCCATTTTGAGGAGTGCTTTGAATGAGTGCATCTTGAGATTTAGACTTCTAGCATTGAGCAGCATGACCCTCGGATTGCATTTATTTATAGCTGTTACGGTGGTAATTTGGTCTTTGGAACACCACCTAAAAAAGGCACTATAGGGGTGGCAAGAGCCTAAGCCAGTACCCGGAAACCCAGGAGTGACAGATGCAGGCCATCTCTGGCAAAGCATTGAGGTCTGTCAATCATGTCATCCCAAGCAGACAGATACTGGATCCCCTTATAATGACACCAGAAACTTAGCCAATTGTTGAAGTCAATCATTTTCTGTCTATACTGTGGTATCATTCTGGGTGAGGGTAGGATCCTGCTCAGGGCTAGGGTCATACCTGCCTGGGCCACATAATCCGAGAGCTCCACCATGTCTCTTTTCATGTAGCCAGGGAGGTGCGTCTCTGGTCATTCACACCCACATGGACAATGACAGAGTCATACTTGTACTTGTGGAGTGACCTGAGTGCATGTGTTATGTGTCTGATTCTGGCACCTGATAGACAGCTGACTGTTACCTTCTCCTTATTCAACCTAGTGAGTAGGACATCAGTGTGCCTTACTACTGAGTCACCTATGATTATTGTATTGGGTAAGCTGTTTTGCCTTAAGAGCTTAGGTTGAGGGGTACACTGTGTAGGTGATCTATGTGTCTTGTGGTTTTTACTGTGTTGTGGTGGTCAAGTGCATTTCTGCCTTGGAGGTCTCTGCTGTTTGGGCAGATTTCTATAGAGAGCTTCTGCGAAGGTGAGTGTGTGGTTTGTGTTTTTATGTGAGGGCTGTGATGGTGGGTGTTTTGGAGGGCTATGTGTTCCATGTAGTGTGGTGCAGGTGTTGACCTTCTCCTCTTGCCCAGCTATTCTGGTCTTGGCTGGAGAGTGTATGGCTTCCAATTTGTAGATATAGGCCCATCTCTCACAAGTCTGAGTGTTAGGAGGTAAGAGGAGAGGGTTTTCTGCGTACATGAGACAGTTGCTACACTGCCTCAAAATGCCCAAGTTCACGAGGTTAATAGGAGAAAGCACAGGAAACTGACCTTTAGACATGCCAGGAGGGATGGTCATCATTACTAAGTACTGGAGCTGTTTCCTTACATGATGTCTAGTGCTGATAGTACTTATGTGTGCTACAAAAATTGCTACAAATAGCCTGATGATGTGCTGGCGAATAAGCTAATTAAAGTGCAAGAGAGAAAGTTGAAAGGGATATAAGTAACTGCCCAAATGGCCAATAAACTACAATTTCAGAGCCAGAAACCACTCCTCTTGTGGTAGATAGGCTATCTAGTGCTTATCACTCCCAATGATAAACTGCAAGGCTTCCCTCTAACATAGACGGGTCTGGGGAACTCAGAAACTTACAAAACAGTCCTGGACACTGCAAATCTGTATCTGTACTACTCCTCTAGCAACAGGAAACGTGGAAAACAAGCCCAGAACTTTTTTTTTTCCAGAAAAAAAGTTAACTTAAAAGAATAGCACTTGCAGTATGAAAAAATACAACCACAACATGCAGTTAAACAGTAATGAAATGCCGTAGATAGCAATGAAATATAGTTAATAAGTAAATTGCTTTGAAACAATAGCTCACAAATCACAACAGTAACAGCACTAATAAAGCAGCGATTCAGTAGAATACTGTCATCAGTTTAGTAAGGCTACCAACAAGCAGTAATAAATATGGCAAACAGCAAAATGAAGTAGAAAGAGGAACAGTTTTTTTTTTTTTTTTTTTTTTAGTAGAAAGTGAAGAGACAGAAAAAATGAGATAATTCAAGGTTCAGAAGCTAAAGTGGTGGGTCGTTGCTAAGTTCTCACTATAAACAGTAGAATTAGCTGATGTAGCATCACTACATGTTATGTAGTGTCATAATATGTTTTTCCAAGTGGGCTGTCTCATGAGAGGTTCCTTATGGTAACCATTTCAAATACTGAGGTCTTCTACATCGAGTCCCGAAACATGAAGACTGAATGGTTCATAGGTTCATACTAGGCTATCTGCCCTAGGGCATTTATAAGCCTAGCCAGAGTGTGTTTGGCTTTTGCCACCCATTTTAAATTAATTTTGCTATGCCCTTTTTCGAGGTTAGTATACTGTGCCTCTGTCTAACAGTGACACAGAAGTGATACCCGGGGTAAACCTACGATCCCCCATCCACTCATCAAGATTCCTCTTGAAGAGAGTCAATGAGGGACTCTGCCTAACCTGGACTGGGATTTTATTCCAGAGTGAAGGGAGCCTCTGGGTTATGAATCGGTCCCTCCAGCATGTCCTATTTATTTCAGTGCTGAGGTTCAAGTCTCTCAAGCGTGTAGCTCGATGGGATTTGGATTTTCTGAGATGCAACATGTCCATTAATTCCGGGTTGGACATGGCTTTATACGTCAGGCACAGATCGCCTCTGAGCAGGCGGTATACCACTGAGTAGAGCTGGGGTTTCTTTAACCGGGCAGCATATGGCATCTGTTTGAGCCCTTTGATCCTCTTGGTGAGGTAATTTTGGGGTCTTTCCAGTTGCTGCAGGTGTCTGGTAAGGTACATCCCAAAAGGGGCATTGTACTCAATTATGGGCCTGATGAGGGATGAGTAAAGAGGCACGATGACCTCCCCTGATCTAGATGTGAATCCCTTCATGATTAGGTGGGCTATATAAAATGTTTTTCTAACCACTTTGGCCACGTGGTTATCAAATGAGAGATTGCTATCAACTTGGGTCCCCAGGTCCCTAATTACTTCTTTTGTACTTAATGAATTACCACCTATGTGCTAATTTGTGGGCACTTTGTTTTTGCCAAAGGGGATGACTATACACTTTTTGGCGTTTAGCTTGAGGCCATGGCTCTGGCACCAGTTGTCTGTTTCTATGAGGCCCTTTTGGAGGATGCTTGTGTCGGCTGGATAGTCGATTATAGCGTCCAGTTTGCAATCATCTGCGAACTTGGTCAGCCACAGTCCTTCCGTGTTGGCCTGTACCTCCGAGATATATATACCGAACAGGAGAGGTCCCAGGACTGAGCCTTGTGGGATGCCACTTGTAACTGGTTTGGAGTCTGACATGGCTCCAGCAATTCTAACCATGTGGGTTCTGTCCTTGAGCCAGTTTGTAACCCATCTAGTGACATAGGGGTTTATATTTAAGCTAGTGAGCTTATCTATAATGCCCGAGTGGGGTATTGTATTGAAGACTTTTGCAAGGTCCAGGTAGGCTGTGTGGACCACCTTCCCCTCGTCAATGGCCTTGGTGACTGTTTCAAAGAAATCGACCAGGTTTAAGAGGCAGGATCTGCCCTTAACAAAGCCGAACTGGGTAGGATCCAGTGTCTGTAGGTCCCCAATATCTTTTTTATGAGGTCCATGATGATCCTTTCCATAGCTTTGCAGACCAAGCTAGTCAGGCTTATGGGGCGATAGTTTCCAGGATCCGTTGAGGCACCACCTTTGTGGAGAGGGACCACTGTTGCTGTATGCCACTCTTTGGGTACATATCCTGTGGTAAGGCTGAGATTGAACAGTAGTTTTATGTTTGGGTTTAGCTCTTCTTGGAGTTCATGTAGGACGCAGCCCGGGACACCGTCTGGTCCCATTGATGCTGTGTTTTTTGCTTTGGAGAGGGCGGCTCTTACCTGAGCATCTGAGATGTCAGGGGGGCAGCACTCTGCTGGGATAGATATTTGCCCTTTTGGTGGGGGGGGGAGTTTGCACTGAACCTGTCAGCTAGGATGTTGGCAATGTCTGTGAGTTTGGTGTATTTTTTGTCATTTTGGACTAATTCTGAGCATATCTGGGAATTCCCACCCAGGTTCCTAACATAACTAAAGAAAGCCTTGTAATTATCCTTAGTGTCCTGTGCAAATTTTCTCTCGAAGCTGGCCTTAGACGATTTTATGAATGCCCGTAGTTTTTTGCTAACACTGATCAGAGATGCCTTCCTTTTTTGGGATTTTGCTCTATCATGTAGTAGCTTCCCCCTTCTATTTTATAGTTTGTTTATGGCTGGGGTCCACCAGACAGGACGTCTGCCTTTGGAGGATTGGGTCTTGGTTTTATTTGGGATTGCATGATCCATGCATTCCTGAAGGTGTTCATAGAATACATTTATAAAGGATTCTGCGGTCTGGGCCATATTTTCCACAGGCCCGGGGGCTTTGAAGGATTCCACCTCGGTTTTGAGGAGTGTGAAATTTGCTTTAGAGAAGTTTTTCACTGTGGTTTTCTGGGCAGAGGGTGGGGTCAGGATGTGAATATCCAGTGAGATTAGTTTATGGTCTGATCTTACCAGTGAGGGATACACTTCTGGTCTGGAGCATAGAGTCCCCATGTTGGTGATGATCAGGTCCAGTATGTTTCCCCTCTTGTGGGAGTGGTAACAAGTTGTTCCATAGCATTTGAGTTTATAAATTCTAGGAACCTTTGAGCTAGGGTGTTGGAGCTAGAGTAATGCTCCCAGTCTATGTTTGGGTAGTTGAAGTCGCCCAATATAATGGTGTTTGGAGAGACCTTCATATTTTCCAGTGTTCTCAGGAAGGCCGAGTGGGGTTCCTGGGTTTGGGAGGGTGGTCTATAACAGGCTATAAACTGGAAGGCAGTTTTACCCACTGTTAGTTGCACATGGATAGTCTCTGATGCTTCGTGCTCTGCCACCAACCTGGAGGTGTGGGTATCTTTGACGAATATTGATACTCCCCCTCCTTTACTGGTTCGGTCCAAGTTTTGGGGCCGAAAAGCATGGTATGAGGTATAACCTGGTAGTGCTGGGGTGCTCTCGGGAGCCTTGAACCATATTTCTGTTACTACACAGATATCGATGTTCTCCATGCTAAGGAGAGTTTCGAGTGCATGCATCTTGAGGTTTAGACTTCTGGCGTTGAGTAGCATTACTCTTAGTTTCTTATCCCTTGTGATACCTATGGAGGTGGGTTTGTCTTTTGAGCCTTGCCTAAAAAAGGCACTATGGGGGTAGCAAGAGCCGTTGCCAATATCTGAAAGCCCAGGGGTGACAGGTGCAAGCCGTCCCAAGCGAAGCATCGTGGCCTGTCGAGCATGTCATCCCAGGCTGACAGGCATTGGATCCCCTTTGAATGACACCAATACTTAAGCCAATTGTTGAAATTGATCATCTTGTCTTCATATTGTGGCATCATTCTTGGTGAGGGTAAGATGCTACTCAAGGTCAGGGTCATACTGGCCTGGGCCACATGCTCAGAGATTTTGAAAAACTGATTCACATATATTAAGTATGAGATGACCATTTCTTGGAATATTCCCATTTCTCTGAGGTATAGGCAATTTTCGAGTTGGAATATATAAGTTCATGGGTGTGGGGAGGGCTTCCTCCCTACATCAGGGTGGGGGGCTGCAGGGGAACTTGCCCAACATGCAAAAAGGAAGTTTAAAGGAAGAGTGATCTTTGAGAGTCGCCCTTTTCTTGGTTTTCAGGGTTTTTTTTGGCTTGTTGGCACTTCCCAGTTGAACTTCCGACATTTCAAAACAGAGCCATTTCTTACCCTAGTTCTGATATAATGATTTTTTTTACATTTTTCCCTCTACGGTGTCATGTAAGTTTATGGCATCATTCTAATAGTATAGTGAGGGTCACTTTAAGATGTGTTACTTTTATAGTTTATTGTTTATCTAGTTTAATCTGATTAGTGTTATTTACTTAGAATCAGGCCCATTTTTTTTTCTGTTAGTGCCATTTTCCAACTGACAGGTTGCAGTCTATTTCTTAATTTTTATTTTTATTATGCACAGGCTTTTAGATGTTACGTGTAGAGGTTTGATTTAACTCGGGACATTGTATTTTTTGCAGGGTTAGTATTTATTTTTAGTGCACTCACTGTGCATCATTTCTTTTATTTTCATTAAATGGGCCTAAGTAAAGTGGCTAGATTCAGAAAATTTTCCAGCATTGTGCTAAGTGACTTTGCCAAACCAGCAGTCAACTTCAGGGTGTGCATGATTCAGAGACACATGTACTGCTAACAGGGAATGCCAAGTAGCAGGGTCGGGCATGGTATATGCTAATTAAAATATAATGACATGGTAATGTCAGCATATTTACCTATGATTGGGTAAATGAGTGGTGCAAAGTATGCAAATCAGACTAACAAAGTGGCAGAGTGATTCATAATGCAATGGAGATGAGCCTACTGTATAACTGAATTTGCACAAATGAACACATTTACACTAAGGGACTTGCTAAACAATGTTAGGGGCTGCCACAGCATTAGTAAATGTGTATCTGTGAGGGGGTCTTATTTCCATTCCTCGGTCTGATGGTGCATGTCATCTCTTGCAGAGGAGCCATGTTATCTGACCACACAATGTTTTATGAACACCCATGACACTGTCATTATAGACTGGTACAATGAAGAGCATGCAAAAGTCTTTGGACATGTGGTGGACTCATCTGCAACCCCATGAGAGTCATGGAGAACCTATCTCAGTGAATACTAAGGTATGTGTGGCTTTACATATATTAGCTACAAGGACCTTTCTGAGACTTGCTGGGGGCACAGCGGGGTTATATCAGGCATCTGCCTTGAGAATGCTTTATCAGTCTCTGAATACAATGCTTCAGCATGTTGGGGGCATATATTGTTTTCATGCACCACAGAGGCTTAAAGAGTGAAAATTGCATGGCCTATTTAAGTATGTTGGAATGGGGTTCCAGAATTTAGATACATGATAGGAGTATAGTGAGTCACCTGCTGAGTTATTAAACTTTGCTGTGATTATCAATTTTATTGGTTGAGAGAAGGCCTCTACCTGGAGAATAGTGCTATGGGTTATCTTTTAGTGCTGGATATATTCTGGTGCACTTATAAGATTGTGTGCACTAATAAATTGTAATTATGGTAAATAATTGCATAGCTGAAGCCAGTTGAGTTGTCTCAGGGCACTGCAATGATGACTGCTATATGTAAATTTGGCAGTAAAGCTGGTTACTTTATTGCAACAGGCACAGAGCTTAGCTTTAAGTATAATATTTAAGTTTGTAAAAATAGGTAAGGCATATAGAAGGGATGGAAGAACAGAAGTAGAAGCCAGTGTTTATTTTGCATCATCTGCCAGGAAGTGTTTCTGGTGTGTTTATTTATTGGCTTGTAAGATGTGTCGGTCAAATTTGAGGTTACTGTCAATTAGAAAGCACAGAAAATTTGTTTGGGTTTCAGTTTATGTAGTTGGATGACGTTATTTTGAAAGATCGCATCTCATTTAGGTATCATTTAAGAGCGAAGAGCTCAAGTTTTTTTTTAAATTTAAAAATAAACTTGAATCGTTTAGCCAAGTTTTTTTATTTAGATTTAAAAATAAACTTGCGTCTGTCGCACTGCCAGCCCAGCTATCTGGAATTTTGTAAATAACTCTAAGTCATTTGTGAATATTGATATGATTTATACAGAAATATGTGTTGAACAGTGTTTGTACAGTACTGATCTTCAAATGTATAACCACAGCATGCCCTGCTGGGTTAGAACAGAAATGTATAGAAACTATTGAAATTGTGTGACTGTATATATTTTTAACAGTAGAAACTAGAGCATACAGAATTAACTTGCAAAACTCCAAGAAAATAAGCTGAAATTAAATTATTTTATGATTGTGCTATAAAAGTTATCTCTCAGGTTCAGTGTAGCAGACACAATGTCTAGAGATAGAAGTTTTTTGCATTGTCTTGAAAGAAAAGTAATTGCTAGGCTTGAGATGTGGAAGTGTTTCATTGCTTTTTGACTTCCTAGCAGCTACAAAGATCTGAGAGATTTGCGTTTTTCACACGGAGATGTCAAATGTTACGAAAGGGGTTTAACTTGGGAACTAAAGTCAGGTGACAAAAAGTGATGTCATCCAGGCTAACCCAGCAGTAATATTTTATATTAATTTAAGAACTCTCTCAGAGAGAGACTGGGCATTTTGTATTTTGTCTTTGACCTAACAAGAACATCCACTCATCATCACCTTCTGGACTTGCCTTGTTATAAGTAAGTTTTTTTAGGACATAGTAACTCTTTTAACTATAGATAGAAATATAGTAAATATTAGTTTAGATGTTTTCTGTATTTATTTGAGACTGTCCTGCAATGTTGTTTTAAATATTTCCTGTGAATTTGAACTCTGAAGTTACTGTGTTGATTTATTGAGTATTGTCTTGCTCTTTTATTAATTATTAAATATATTTAAACCTATCTTTTTGGCTATTTGTGAGACATATTTAAGCTCTTAAAGTACTTGCATATCTATTTGGTGACACTGTACAGGCCACTCCTAAATAGCCTTGCTTGGTCACACTACCATTTGGATTATTAGTAGCATTACACAGTAGGATTGGACACCCTTTGTTAAGGGCCTTAAGTAGCTGATAAAGAGTTGACTGGTGGCAGGTAGAACTACCTTATAGTCTGGGCAAAAGGGGCATAGCTAGTAAACCTGTGCCAGCCTTCTCCAGATGTGTGTGTCTGCTTGTATATGGATCAAATCTCAAAGTGTGTGTGTGTGTGTGTGTGTGTGTGTGTGTGTGTGTGTGTGTGTGTGTGTGTGTGTGTGTGTGTGAGCTACTTGGACAGGGACACAAAGCACTGGTTAGACAGGGAAGGTGCTGGCGATCTTGGCTTAGCCACTCAGCTGAGATCTCAACCCTATAGCTCTACCAGTGGGGAGTCTTACTGGGGATCGGGAGAAACCACCCCCAGACTGACGGTGATCTCTGTGTGCTCTTAAGGGAAATTGCACTTTACTGTGTGTGTACTTTTCATCTTTCCAGTGTATACATCCCCCACTGTTGCCAGTGGTGAGGATTGAGGTTCCTTGATTACTGGGCCAGTGCAGGGGCATCACAGCATCTTTTAGCCAAGTTTTGATAGCAGTGAAAGAATTTTTGCTGAAATGTTGGTAGAAATGGGGCTGCACATAGACGAGATGAGTTTTCAGTATATTGAACTATGTTAGTGAGGTGGGTGGCAGTATGTAGTTTGTTGACAAAAATGTTGCATAAGAAGGGGACTAATACTGATCCTCATGGGACACTGGCGCTGACATGTAGGAAGTAGGAGAGATTTTGTGTTAATTTGATTGCTTGCTGCATGTCATTCAGTTAAATGAAAAAAATGCATCTTGGAAGCATTCAGCAAAAAAAGCTCCTCCCACTTTATATATTATAAATGGTACTCCTCTTCACATAGATGTGGTCATAATTGACTTGGGTACTTATGTAAACAATTCTGTCCCAGTCTGTCATGTTTCCACAATAGTCAAGAAATCCTTCTATCTGGCTCAGCTAAAGAGGGTTTCCAACATTTGAGGAGTTAAGTAATGCAATGTATTTTTCCACTTACCCCCTACTATTTTTCGGCATTTAGCTTTTCCTCCTGTGATGCTATCCCAGGGTAAGGTGTGATGAATCCATATACTTCAATGAGACACCTTTGTGCATGTATGGCAGTGCCCCATTAAAGTCTATGGATACAAGACATGTTTTTCCATGTGCAAACATAAATGAGGAAAAACAGAGAGATTGAGTTCAGTGACATCAGCACATGGAAAGTGATTAATTTAAAAGTATGTTTATGTGAATAAAAAGTCAAAAATGTTCATAATGGGGGAAAGTACTGTTTGGCAGTTTATGCACCACATTTTGTGGTGCAACGAATAAGTGACAAACATTGGCAAATCATTTAATTTCCAAAAGAATATCCTCAAGATACAAAGAAGGCATCCTACCACTGTAAAATGTCCATTATTAGACCCAGCATTGAATAGAATGCCTCCTTTGGTATATAAAAATCCAAGTATATTGCTCAACTAGAAAGGCCCCAGCTATTTTTAATCAAGAAAATTAAAGGCCTTAAATCTTTTAACTATCCTGACAGATTAGTGCAACTCTCCTTATACTCAGTAGCCTACCAGCTACTCCCAAATGACCAATGGCTTACTTTTCAAGCCATGAAATATGAAATCCTATTTGACCTCCTACTTATTTGCAAAACCAGCAGCTTTACAAATACCCATACTAGGAGACCTAACTCTATACCAACAAATAAAAAAGACTTGCTGGAGGGATAGGTTTTTACATCAATGTATTCCTAGCCTATGGAATAAGTTAACACTTCAAGTCAAGCAAAGTATAACTTTATTTAACTTTAAGGCTAGTCTTGACAACTGTGTGAGTAGATACACATTTTACACAAGGGTTATTATGTATGACCCTGCTTTATCTGAGAGATAAGCACTATTAAGTGTTTATAAAAGGTGACAAGAGCTTCTAAGTGTCTCTACCTAAAGGTGTATATGGCTAGGCAAAGCTGTAACTATGGTAGGGCGAAGGGAAGGCTGCCTCAGGTGCACATTGTCAAGGGAGTGCAATAGGCAGGATCCAGTGATGTAGGAGTGCAGTACCAGCACTGACTTATGAAAGCCATGAGGATGCAGCAGTTTTCATAAATGAATTCCAATACTGCAGCTACAAATCAGTTGATGGGCTGAAGTTCTTTGTGTGAGGTCAATGTGTGATATTAACTGTAGTAATCTGCTTGTTGCAGGTTTAGCAAGCAGCTTGCTACAGTTGCAAGAATGAAGAAAAGCTTTTCTTGTTATTATCTTTTGGTTCTCAACTTGGAGTTGAGGAATGATAGTATGAGGATCTACACATGGTGTCAATGAGATAGTTATAGTTCTGTAGCTAAGTATGTTTTGGCTTCTAGAATGGCTTATCTAATACTTTTCTTATGTTGCTGTGTTGTGTAATTGTTGTTCATTCTCTGCAATCGTGGA
The DNA here is from genome assembly GCF_019279795.1 of Protopterus annectens. Taxonomy (NCBI): domain Eukaryota; kingdom Metazoa; phylum Chordata; order Ceratodontiformes; family Protopteridae; genus Protopterus; species Protopterus annectens. Next base: position 1,054,695,640 of record NC_056725.1, on the reverse strand, counting down.
TATGCCTTGTGCAACTACTTTCTAAATACACTTAATAATGGTTTATGTACACTTTCCATTAGTCGTCTTTTGAATGTACATATACTGACGGACCATTTTCTATCCATAAAATATGTAGTTCTTTTTCTGTTTGTATATATTTTGTCTAGTAATCTGTAATACTTTAGATCCATATGCATATGTTTTATCTTCTTGCATAATCATAGCAGTTCCATCCTCATTTGCATTTGCTTGTAATATATCATTCTCACCAAAGTATTCCAATGTACATACATATTTGACTAGATGTTGAACTACTTGAAAGTATTTTTTTCTTGCCCTGTACATCAGCATAACTTCACATCTTTTTTTGTGTGGACATGCTTATAATAATCTTCAAAAGGCACTGCCTCATCTCATTAGAACTTGTCTGTCCTCCAGGGAAGGCATTTATATAACTGCTCTAACTTTCTCAACACCTGATTTTAAGCCTTCAGATATTAACCTATAACCAGTGTATCTGAAGTATGTAGCTTTGATGTTACCTTTTTTATTTTTCATTTGTGGGTCTCCATCCCCTGCAATGACATAAAGCCTCCCACTCTGTCATACCATTGACAGATTTGTTCCTCCTAGGGACAACAAAAGCTCACTAACCTATTACATTTCCTGGGGGCTGAGAGTCAGGTGCTAGAATCAGTTGTGGAGTAGGAGCTTTTTTGTTTATGTCCCTAGACCCCCCCCCCCCCGGCTGCAGAAATTTCCACTATAGCTTCCTTCACAAATGGTGACTGCATTCCTCCAGGCATGCAACTCTTCTGGTAAGAAAAAAACAAAAAAACAATGAAATGACAGCATGGCCATTTGGATTCCCTTGAGAACAAATGCATGCCCCCTCCATCCACTCCCCCCATGATGGGCAAGTTGAAAATTGCTGCTCCTCTACTGCCTTCACTGCACCTGCTCACAGTATCTGGATTGCTAGATGAACCCAGGTTACTAATACAAATGTCAGGAGTTCCTCATCATTTGCTAAAGGAACTAGTTAACTCTGATCTTATAACTATCTACAGACTAAGGCTGCACTTGTCACACTCTCTCTCTCTCTCTCTCTCTCTCTCTCTTCATTGACTCTGTCTCTTCCAGTGATCTACTTTGGTCAGACCAAACACTTTTATGGTAATATAAACAAAACCATCAAGCTAATAAATCATTTATTTAGCAGCTGTCTGCAATACCTCAGGTATCTATGTAACAGCAAATGGAAATCTCAAAAATCTGTATTTTTGCATGGGTGAACTAAGAGTAGACTATAAAATCTTTCTCAATGCACTTAATTTGACAAAATCACTCATACATCAAGCAGAAAACAATTGTGCTTTCGGTATGGGAGAGATGAAAGAAACCACTTACTGAACTGAATAACACTGATAATGCTTATTCTCTCTCTTTCTATACACACATATTTTATTTTATCAACATTTTATGGCAGAATACAAAATGATTTTTGTCTGATGTTGCCACAGTAACCATGTTTTTACCCATTTAGTAAGTTTGACCTGTTTCTTACTCATCTGATCTATTCTATTTGCAGATAAAAGTACATTGTAGTCTTTTCTTGAGCCACTGCATAAATACTCTGGTTTCTGATAATGTTTGATAATATATTGTACACCTCGTCCCCAGCCATGTGTTAAAAAGAGTTTTCAGTTCACTGATAACATAAAATTAAGAGTAGTTGTTTTATATATATATATATATATATATATATATATATATATATATATATATATATATAGATATATATATATAGATATATATATAGAGAGAGAGAGAGAAGGAGAGGGGGAAGAGAGAGAGATTTTTTGTGTGATAATTAGGTGGACTGCTGCAGGCTAAGACAGTGGCTAGGTTGGCACCAAAAGGAAGAATACATGGAATCTGTGATAATATATTCTTTACTGACCTTTAATACTTATTAAAATGTGTTTTGTATCCCTAATCCCTGTGATAATTATCAAACTTTCCTCTCAACTGCCCTACTGACCTATTCATTCTTCCCAGGGACAAGATTCTACTAGACCATTCAATCCCCTGAGAGCTAAGAGCTGAGTGTCAAACATGGTGTCATCATCTACCGCAACAGTTTTTTTTTTTGCTTTTGTTACTCACCTAGCTGCTTTCCTTTGCCTCTGCAATCCCTTCCACAAGTACATGCTCAGGGGGTGTACATGCATGGCACTACAAATGCTTAACCCACTATGCTATAAACTGATAGGTGCAAGCACAGCAGTCCAGGCCAAGAAGGGCAACCAAATGCAGCTCCTTCCCCAAGATGAGTCAGCTAAAAGTTGCCACTATGTTCCTATCCCCCTCAAGTCAGCTCCTCTAGCACAAAGGCCATATTTTTGCATACTGTCATGCTGTCTCTTTATGGTTGCTTCTTCTTTCCAGCATTCTTTGCTAAATGATTCAGTTGGTATAAAACTTAATAAAATATACTAGGCAACTGCCGATGTCTGTTGTTATGGCAACATCACATTAACCAGATTAATAAAATCAGTGGTCCCCACAGAACTGGTTCAGGAATCCAATTACAGGAAAGAAACCGTTAGAAGCCAGTATCAAAATTCACAGAATCATGATCCGGCAGGTTTTTTTTATTTATGGTTGCTAACTGGATAAATCAATTAGTTCAAAGACCTTTTTCAGTCATGACCTGGGGTCAAAGTATTGCCTGTGTGAAAATAGCAAGCTTTACAGGTGAGACAGGAAAGTTGGATAGTCGTGAGGAGAGACAGATAAGAAGCTGGGTAGCATTAGGAATACAGATAAAAGTGGGGATAGAGAAACTGAGTTAATCATTTCCGATGCAACTCTAGGAGGAACAGATGAAAGGTCCACCCTACCACCCTTCTTCATACAAGCAGGATAAGGTGGCTACACAGGGATATGTCAGACCTTGCTGGCCTGCAATACAGGCCACACAAGCAGTCGTAAAGGAATTTATTATTTTACACCCAAAGGGTTTTTTAGGCTTTTGCTTTCCACAGCAAGAGGTAGCTAGTATAGGCAAGGGTGTTATAGCCATAATAGTAGGTGCAATGACAGACTTGGAAGGCTAAATTTCACGGGGCCACAGACTTTGACAGCTTGGCTCCCTCTCATCACAGCCACCCCTGATGTAAAAAGACAAGCGAGGATGTAAGGCCACAGTCTGTGGTCTACATATCACAGAACTCCTTTGGCCATTGGTATTGTCTGTGTGGTGCAATTATATTGTCATAGTGGTTGTTTTGCAGATCACTTCAGCCATTGGTTTGGCTGAGTAATTTACAAGGACTGCCAAATTCAATAATGTATTTGATAGCCTCACTGGTTCTCATTCCAAGTTCTGCCAATGTGAATATCCAGATATTCAGTGATTGGCAACTGACTGTCATTTGATTCAGAGATTTGGTCTTGATTGGCACTAGATTTGCTTTATTTGACTGGCACAATAAATGCATATCTGCAGCCATTTTCCTCCAAACTAGTGTGTTGTGTGGTCATTGGGTAAGTAGAAGCATGCTTATTTTCATCCAGAGGCAATGCCAAATACAAATGTGGGCAATCAAGCACATAACATAAATTGTGGATATAGCAGATACAATTACAATGGCAATCAAGTACATAAAACAAATCATAGACATAGCAAATACATTTATAAATTTAATAAGTCCAGTAGATAACTTATCATCATCATCATCAATCATCAACTCCTTCTTTCCCATTTTTTTTACATGGAGGTCAGGGTGTAAACTATAGCCATCTCTCTTGATTCAATGCCACATGACTACCTTCTCTGACTGTCATGCCTGACTGTTGCAGGTCTTCTCTCACACAGTCCAGGTATGACTTTGCTGGATGCCTTGTTTCTTCTTCTTCTTCTTTTTTTTTCCTGTATCTCCCAAATCATATTTAACAAATCACCTGCTTTTCTGTGCATGGCCCTCAACCACTGTAATTCATTCTCTTTGACATTGTCTGCAAATGGAACTTTAGCTTCTGCTCTGATGCCCTTATTTCTTCATTTGTCCCACAGTGTACACCCTACCACCTGCCTATGGCACTTCATTGCCATCATCTCTAGCTTCCTCAACTGCTCTACTTTTACTACCCAGGTTTCTGTACTATACAGTAGTACTGGTTGCACCACTGTTTTCTATAACTTACATTTCAGCTTCAATGGAATTCTTCTGCCACTCTCTGTGCCAGCTGGTTGCCACACCTTTAATTCTAGTTTAGATTTCCTTGTTCAGACTTCTGTTTTGATCAACCACCCCTTCCGGGTACCTGAAGCTGTTAACCTGCCCCACTACCTCCCTTCTATGACAAGTTTCAGTGCGTATTCAGATTTTCCTCATTTGCTGTCATGACGACTGTTGTGTCTGGACTTATTTTCATCCCATGTGCCTTCAATTTTGCATGCATTCCTCTTATCAATTATTGAAGTTCTTATTCAGAGTCTACTTGTAAAGCCACATCATCTGTATACAGCAGCTTTGTTGATCTGTCCCCTCCAACCTGTTTGTTAATGTAGTCCATCATCAGTATGAACAACAGTGGGCTCAGAGCTGATACCTGATACATACCCACTCCCACTGTGAAGCACTCTGAGTCCAAATACTTGTGTCATCGAGTCCTTGTTCACAGCCTGCACAAATTCCACTAGTGTTTCCAGGACTTTGAACCATTGCAGGACTGCCCAAATCAGCTTTTTGATGACCTTATCATATGCTTTCTCCAAGTTTAGGAATAGCCAGTTGGACTCATTCCTCATCTCTACCTTCTTCTCAACTATCTGTTTCATTACAAACATCAGGTTGGCTATACTGCTTCCCAGTCTGAATCTGAATTGCTCATCTCCCATTTTACTTTCTACTATTAATCAGTTACCTTCATGCAGTGTAACAGGAGTTTGATACCTGTACATTGTCAACAGTTGTGCATGTCTCTTCTTTTTTCTTGTACACTAGTACTAGCATACATTTTCTCTAGTCATCCATGATAAGCCTTTCTCTCCATGATGTTCTGAGTAGCCTCTGGAGCTAATTCTCCTCTAATTCATCCAAAATCGTGGTCATAACTGCCATGACCTCATATACATCTGCTACTTTTTGACTTTCCTTGACTTCATTTTCCTTCACGCTCTTCTTCTTTCACCATAGGCTGTATCTGGGGTACTGCAGTTTCTGTGTGTTTTCTGCATTCAGAAGGTGCTAGAAGTGCTCCTCTCATCTGCCTTTGCTGTCGTATCCTGTGGACTGCTGAGAAGGTTGTAGCTGGTATCCCTAAGGAAATGTGTCTAAATGACAATCTTCTTTATCTTTCATTCTTGCCTTTCAACCTAAGAGTTTGTGTCATCTGCTGAGTCACTTTCGAGAAGTTGGTCGAGTTTCCCGATGCCTTGGTCATTGCTATTATGACTGCTCTCTTAGCCTCTTTACTAGCCAACCAGTATTCCATCTTTGTCTGTTCTATCTTTTCTGTCTCCCACTTTTTCCTGCACTCTTTTCTTTTGATAACTTATTTGAGTTCTGCATTCCACCACCAGCTTTCCTTCTGTACCTTATTTTTCACAGGTGGCTCAGCTGCATATCTGTTCTATAGTCTTTGCACAAGCTGTTCTGACATGCTACCATTATCTTTGACTCCATCTATTTTCTCCTTCTTCCTGAGATATTAGAGCCCTAGTATTTATTTGATATCTTGCATTTATGCCCCAGTTGACTTCCACATTTTCAGCCTAGTCTCTGTTGACCTTAGAATCTTCTCTGAGCACTGCTTCCAGCTGATTGTGACCACAAGTGCTTTATGCTTTGGGCAAACTGTTTCATTGGGGATGACTTTGCAATCTCTGATTGTACACAAATTCCCTTTCCTTACTACGGATGATGAAGTCTACTGGAGTTGCATGCTAACAACCCATGTATGCGATCTTGTGACTGCCCCTTTTGCTGAATCATGTGTAGGCCACCATCAAACCCTTTCCTAGACAGAAGCCTAGAGTGGACTCTCCTTTATTCCTGTTGCTCCACCTATTTGGGCCTAGTCAGTCCTCATATCCTGTTCTGTTTTTCCAGAAATTAGCATTCATGTCCCCCCATTATCAACATATAACTTGTATCCAGACTAGAACTAAATGATTTAAGGCCCCCATCATAATTAACTGAGGCAGGTACATGTGCCATTCCAGAGGGATTAACGGAATCAGTAAAGCTACTGAAAACAGGTGGTTTTGCTTCTTGGCAGTAACCCAGAGAAACATAGCTTGGTCCATGTACTGACTACAGCACACTCACAGATGTTTATTCTTTCAGGATTAACAGATTCAGGGCAATTACATTTACTGCATCCACATCATTTTAAGTAGCGTACTGATAATACGACTTTATTTTCATTAAAACAGGTGTATTTATATTTTAGCTTTCTGAATTGTAAATTACCTTGACAACTGCTACATAATTATTTATGTTTGTCTAACGTACTAGCAATATTAATTTATTTTTCAGATTTAATTTCAATACAGGAGACAATTTTTATTTTATGGACACAAGAGTTGTTCTTTGCAGGGTAGCCACGCTGGTGCAAAGGTTAGCATTGTCACCTCACAGCAAGACCTGAACACAGCGTTTGTAGCACACTGAGAAAGTTTAAAATGTAGAACAAATCACTGTAGACACTCGTATGAGATATGGAACCAAATGCAACAAGTCCACAATTAAAGACAATGTGTTCACAAATTGTAGAAACGCCAACTGCAATAATATTGGAAATCTCTCCAAAAACGATAACAGGAACTGTTAAAAGTTAAAACATTTATTTTCCAAGGGAAAATAAATGTTTTAACTTTTAACAGTTCCTGTTATCGTTTTTGGAGAGATTTCCAATATTATTGCAGTTGGCGTTTTGTCGTTTCTACAATTTGGAAAATAAATGTTTTAACTTTTAACAGTTCCTGTTATCGTTTTTGGAGAGATTTCCAATATTATTGCAGTTGGCGTTTGGTCGTTTCTACAATTTGTGAACACATTGTCTTTAATTGTGGACTTGTTGCATTTGGTTCCATATCTCATACGAGTGTCTACAGTGATTTGTTCTACATTTTAAACTACCTCACAGCAAGAGGTTCTCCGGTTCGATCCTTGGCTGTGGCACTTTCTGTGCGGAGTCTGCATGTCCTCTCTGTGGTTGCGTTGGTTTCCACTGGGTACTCTTGTTTCCTCCCAAAGACATGCTGTAGGTGGATTGAAGACTCTAAATTGGCTCTGGGTGTGTGTGCCTTCTTTGGAAGGTTGGGTGCTGCACTGGCAACTAACTCAACACTGTAAAACTCCACTGCCAGTCATGAGTGGACAGATGATCTGCTGTGGCGACCCCTAACTGGGAAAAGCTGACAGGAGAAGGGTTGTTCTTTGCGTTTCTTCTGACTAGTGTCACTGTTGCCCTCCTGGCTTAACGGTTTACTATCAAATGACTGAAAAAAAATACTGAATCCCAAAAAGACTGAAAATTTAAAAATATTGAATACATTTTTAATGCAAGGGGCAAGCCCCCGCCTCCCCTCATGCGGCCCCTGCTGAATATATATACCAACTCCAAAATCGCACAACAGTGGTGAAGTGGCAAATTCCATCATTCAATATTTTGAATTTTCAGTCTTTTTGGGATTCAGTCTTTTGATTTTCAGACATTTCATAGTAAACCGGCTTAACTACGGAGAATGCAACGAACTTTTAACAAACACTTCAAGATAAGATCAACTTCCCAAAAGGAAAACTCCAAGCAACTGTAGCATTTGTTGGCACCTAAAACCACCAATGTATCCAAAAACTTAGTATTGTAAACCCTACTAGAAGGATTAACATAAAACTAAAATGACGCTATACCATGGTAGAATACGTGACATTTTCACGACATTCTCTACTAGCTAAACGCTCCTTCGATAGTTCAGGCGGAGATTTTTCAGACACGTGACAGCTAACAGGAAGTACATGCGCTTCTCCGATTCAGCAGCCAGGGCAACAGGCAAAGCAGTTTTACTGGCATTTTAGAAAGATAGTAATATAATTATTTCAGCTTGGAAGTAGGAGTGAAACGACTGCGACAGGCGTCATGAAGGGCAAATACTTCATAACTGTAATGGCTTTAACGTATGCGATTATGTTTGTGTGGAGCGCTGAAGGCGCATTAGGTACTTGGAATTGTTTACTTGTTATCTTAAGACGACACGTCAGTGTCATGCTTTAGCTATCTAGACTTTTTTTACAGCTTTCAAAGTAAGGATCAGGTTGTAGGTTACTTGTGGATTATGCGCACTTACCAATAACAGATATTTCTGATATGTTTGAGCGTGTTTGTCAGTGTGCCAGTTAATTTGCACTTAATTTACGTGTGATTACAGTTGGTGAAACGGGCACGAGCTTTAAAAAAGAGTAAACGCAGTAGAACAAATCACCGCACTCTGAGAATGACGCGTTGTATGTAGTACTGTATTCAGTAATTGATGGGGTTGATGTAACGTGCTGGCAACAGACTGGCAAAGGAGATCTTAGAGAAGTATGCTGGAAGCTTAATTGTAGGGTAGTACCTGCAAAACAAAGTCCTACATTTTGTGATGTTTTAATCTTGTGCATTATTTTAATATTAGAGAGTAACAGTATAAGTTAACAGTAGTATTTTAATGCTTACGTTGTATTCCTGCCTGAATTGAATGCTGTGAAAAGATCATGTGTGGGAATAGGCATATCCCCGTAAACTGGGGAACACTGGAGCTCTGAAATTTTGTGCGTAAAATAAAGCTGCGGGTATGGCAAGGGTTTGTTCTTCACTGTGGGGTACCTTTTCAAATTCGTTGCCCTTCATATTTTTTTAATCGTTTATCTGTTTTTGAGGTTTCGGGGCCGTATTATGTAGAACTCAAAAGTTTATATCCCAAAAACATTGCCTGGGTTTTCGCACAGGTTTGGGCGTGGTCAGAGTTAGTGATAGTGCCAGGATTACTAACCGTGTTTATTAAGAGCTTGTGAAACTTCATAGGAGTGTTCCTTTTAGCCTCTTGGCTCAAGAATTCTTTACAAAGCCAAAATAGTAGCGTGATAAAGGCTCAAACCAGGGATACATTTTACAGATCTATGTTGTAAAGTTTAGTTTACTTAACAGGTTACGCATTAGCATGCATTTCATCAATGATCTGAAGTCTGAAACTCCGCTGCCATTATTTAGTCACTTGACTCGTCAGTGATTTTCCAGAAAACCACAACTTTTATGTTAAGGCAAAGATCTGGACATTTGAGAGCTTTGCACTTGTATATACTTTAAATTGGCAATTTAATTATAACTTACAAATGTGCTCAGGTTTGCAAGAAATCCTGACCGATTTTTTTGAGGGAAGTGGGGGCAGGTGTGTCACTGATAAACATGGCCCATCTATGGTTGGCTCAGATTCAAAATGATGGGTTCTAGTTGTCAAAATCACAGACTTCTTTCTGAAAATACACACTAATTTTATTTTATTTTGTCAAGCTTTTTAATAAGTAATATTAATAGCTTCCTTAATTTTGAAACATTTGTTCCTGACTGCAGGAAAAGGGTGATAGTTTTGTTAGATACTCTTGTCGCTGGTGGGAGCTGCAGTATCACTGAACAATGTATTCCTCTGTCCTTGACCACAGTGGAATACCAGGTACAGTGAACATAGATGTGTGTTCACTAGCTGCTTACCCATGTTTTAAAGCTTAATGGGCAGGCTTTTTACAGGTAGATATGAGACTGAATGGGTTGGTCGTCTCTGATTGAAACTACCTTTTGTGTATCAGCTCAGTGATACATATAAGCATAATTAAAGTGAACACTGTATTGTATTCCCCTTCCCCTGCTTTCTTCAGTAGGTCTTTGAAGGTGGTTGTCTAAGTGCAATTTATTAAATGTAAATGGCAAACTTACATAAATATGTTGTGGTAGTGGTACAGTGCCCAACAGTATGTTAGAAGGTAGAAACTCTTTCTGTTTCACTTTGTGATAGGGACATCACCACCCCCTTAACTGCCGCTCACCTTGTGAACATTGCAGAAGACGTTGTTGGGGGTTAAGGGGTGCTGTTCATAGATTAGGTTCATAGATTAGTACTAGGATAATTGTCCTTGTGAGGCATTTTAAGCCTAGCCAATTATCCCTTGTGAGACTCAAACCCTGCACCTTGTGTTTGTAAGGCAAACACCTTAACCATTAGGCCACCCTCCCAACTCAGGTATTGAGTGTAAGTATTATTTGTAGGGTGGTGTTTAAATAGCCCGACTGTCCTTCTTAATCCATGTATGCACTGTAAGTGTAGCATTAGCATAATTGTGTGCACATTTGCCACAACTGATGTTTGTGTGTCTCTCTCTCTCTTGATTCTGTACAGCTTGGGGCACAGCCACAATTATTTAAGAGAACTCATTGGCTCAGTCTGCTGTTGTGAGGTCTTTGACATTTTTTTGTTTATGCACAGTAAAGCTATTCTCTGTGGATTAGCAAGATTTCCTATTCTGCATATAATGCTATAAGACGTTGGTTTACTTGTATGAGAAGTGGGACACCTAGGAATGTGCATGTGTCTTGCGTCATGCTTATACACCAACATGTAATTTATATGCATGGTTAGCTGTAGATCTAAGCATTTTGAGACAGGATGTTTCTCTCTTCACTTTTTGTTTTGGTAAATGTTGTTGCTGTGATTAATCGTATATCATTTGTTTCAAGTCTTGCAGTTGTGTGCCCATAAAGTAAAAAGAAAGCAGAGTTACTGGAGACATTTGCTGGAGGAAATGAAGATGAGGATTTAATTAGTTTTGTGCAGCACACAAGTGTGTTATTTTGAAAGTTAAAAATTTCAAGGACTGCTTTGTTCAGAAACTTATGGTATATTTAAATAACTTGATCTGTGTAGTATAAATCTTCCTGCTTCACTATTTATTTACTTGATCTGTGTAGTATAAATCTTCCTGCTTCACTATTTATATATTTATTTTGTAATTGTTATTTTTAGCATTTGCTCTCTGTCTAATGGTCTGATAGGGCTGTCATGTTAAGAACCTCAAATCTGTATAATGAGCTGGTTCAAATAGAAATGTCAGCTTTTCAAGCACAAATGTAATACCCCAAGGAAGATAACCCAACTGCATTCTAGGTGGGCAGATATGCAAGCCCTCTTTCCAAAACTGCTTGACTTGAGGACAGGCAGAAAAGGGGGGATCTTTCCAGCTAATTGTGTTTTCATAGAAACTTCTTTTTGGTCTTTTTTCTTTTTAGGTTGTTTCTTCACTTCATATTGAATTGGAGTACTGCTTTGAAACTGTCTGGAGGGAATAGCCATACATATTTTTTTCAGTAGTTTACTTTGATTTGTGGTGGTTGCCATCATTCATTCATTTTTGTTGACCACTGTGTCTAGATGGGGTACAACTGGGTGAGACTTGAAGAGAAAATGTTATAGTTGTCTAGCTAAAAGACTACACTAGTAACTCTTAACATTTAGTACACACGCAGGGATATATAAAGAGCACTACGACAATGAAGCAAACTGACAGTTTTTAACAGTACTTAAGTATGCAGTGGGTGAAAAAAAATCATATTAATAGTTTTATGCAGTGACAGTTGTATTGTTGAATATGGTGCTCATGGCACTTGGTATATACAGAAACAAAAATGTTAACCGTAATCTGTGTTTTTTGTTAAATGCAAATAGTATACAAATGTACAAACCTTCTCAGTAAAAGTAGAATGTGGATGTGGTTATAAATATGGTGTAGCTGAGTGTTGAGAATAACCTTGTATACAGTAAAGTAGTAGAAGACATTTCATTGGAAAAACTCCTCTATGTATTCACTTTGATACCTGAGATGTTGGGATTTCTGTGCTGCATGCTAAAGCTGCTCCCTTTTCTTTGACAGCTTGTTGATTCAGTAATTACTCTGATCAAGCAACATTTTTTTTCATGATTATGGTGTGAGGGACAGAATCTCCAGGTATCTTGTACACTGTGGGCTTTTCTTGGACCAGAAGACTGAAATGTAATTGAAAATCCTGACTTAAGAAGAGTTTTTAATAAAATGGTTTGGGATTGCTTGCAGACCTAACAAAGTGTGACCTGAGGAGACTGAATGGCACAGAAATGACAGTTGCAAAGGGGGAGAAGTCCAACTTGTGCTTTTTTTGCAATTTGTGAAGATCTCAAGGCCTAATTTTTTTAGCTGTAGGTCAGGATTTGTTATAGTACGTTTTGAGGGGAGGTGGGGGGATTGTGGAATATTCATGTTTTGGGGGGGGCTTGAGGAAGTGCAATAAGTATTGCTCTAAAAGTTCATTTTTTTTTTTCATGTTTGTTTATAGACTATTGCAAGGGGACAAGATTAACTGTAATATCAAGTCTGATAATGTGTGTGTGCAGTAGCAGAGGAGTTAATCCATTTTATTAAATGTGATAGTCCAATTTGGCAGTTGCCCCTTTTTAGAAGAGTACCTGGGAGAAAAGTTTCACCAAACCTAGTTCCTGATCATTTGTGTGAGTTGCTATCCTTTGGCATGTCTTATTTTCTTATAAAGATTCATCTTTAGACTAGTTATGTTTGTTTGCCCCTAGATTCCCCCTTTTCTGCCTGTCCTCAAGTCAAGCAGTTTTTGAAAGAGGGCTTGCATATCTGCCCACCTAGAATGCAGTTGGGTTATCTTCCTTGGGGTATTACATTTGTGCTTGAAAAGCTGACATTTCTATTTGAACCAGCTCATTATACAGATTTGAGGTTCTTAACATGGGAAAAATCTGTATTATTCATTGTACTGATGTCCGCAAGAAGAGCATCTGAGTTATAAGCAGTTATTGTGAGTGAGACCCACCTCATTTTTCATAGGGATAGGGCTTCTTTAAGAACTGATCCGCTGTCCTGTACCTAAAGTGGTTTCAGAGTTTGACAAACCATTTATCTCCACTGTATTCTCTCCAGACTTTAAATATAAGGAATAAAGAGCCTACGTACTCTGGGCACGCACCTCGGATATCACTCAGGCTTTCCTGAAAGGTTTAGTTCTGTCCATCAGCCATTTGTCTCCTATGAGGGTAAGAAAAAGAGAACAGTGTCAAAACACAGATGGCTGTCTCATGCTATTTCTTTCTGCTGTGCTGACTGTAACAGGCATTCCTGCCATGGTTAAGGGCCCATTCTACCAAAGTTTTGGCTTATCTGTGGCCCTTCGGAAAGGGGTGTATTTTAGCGGCAGTAATTTGGTCGTCTGTACGTACTTTCAGAAGGAATTGCAAATTGGATTTATTTTTCAAGGTCCAGAACAGGCTTTGCAAAGACCATTCTCCACAGGCTCCTGGTTGCTTGAATTCCTTCAGCCTCCCTATATGTGTATAAACTGTAGTAATCTACTTGATACACTTTAGGTTACTGCAACAGTGATCTAAATGTAGAACGCAGTACTGTTTTATGTAAGTAAGTTAACTATAACAGTAGATGTTCTAATAGATAAGTGTTGCAGTTGTCCCCCCTCAGCCCCTTTCTGTTTGTGTTGCTAGGAAGTGGTGACACACATTCTCTTGTGTGTATGTAATTGTGCTTTTTTAATTTGGTTGTTCTTTTCATATCACTTTAACTACCACCTCCATATATATATATATATATACACTTTTTTTTTTTTTTTTTAATCTTTCCCTAGTCCTGCCCTCAACTGTTTGTTCTAGATTTCTTTCAACAGTTCAGAGTCTGTTATTATAGGTTCATAAGTTAGTACTAGGCTATTTGCCTTTGTGGGCCATTTTAAGCCTAGACACTTTTTTTTTCTCTTAAAGGTAATACTCCAAACCTTGTATCTTGTGCCTGTGTAGTAAACACCATAACCATTATGTCAACTCCCAGTCCCTCTTTCTTCCTTTTATCCAGCTTTAAGAAACTGTGCTGTCATTCCTCCACGACCTCTCTCTCTCTCTCTCTTTTTTTTTTCTATTTTCAGCAGTTTAATTCTGGGATTGTTATTTTTTGCCATGTTTCTTGCTGTCACTTATGTATTCCAACTTGTTACTAACTGGAATTCTTGTCTCAATTTGTCCCATGTTTTTAATCTCTCCCTATTTGAACTTGGTCCTTGTACTGGTTTGTTTCTGGTCTCTTTACTCATTTCAATGTCTCCTCATTTGACAGTCTCTGTCTCTGTGTCCTCTTCTGTTCTCTCACAAGGTAGTATTCTTACCTTTTAAATATTGTCACGCTCTACAATGTCTCTCCATAATAAAAGTGTCATTAGATCTTTCCCTGCCTTAGACTCTTGTTCTTTTGTCTTCATCTGTTTTATAATTTGTATCCATCATTTTCAATATATTCACCACCTGACATGCTTATAAACCTTCGAGATCCAGTACACCCACACTCCCCTTCTATTTTTGATTTGTTATTCTTTCGTATTTCTCTCGTTTCTTGCCTTCCCAGATAAATTCACTGCTTCTATTTCTAATGCTTTAGAAGTTTGTTTTCTGGTAGTCCCAAAAGGCTTGCTCTGACTACACAAATGGGGTAACTACCATGTGCAGTAGATACATTTAGAAACGGATCAGTGAATACATTTCCATATTTTTGTTTGCTCTTTCATCTTCTCCAGTATCTCTTATTGGACGGGGAACAGAAAATACACCCCTGGGATTCCAGCTGTGTCCCTGCTGGACAGTGGCATAGGGTGCTGACTTGTTGGAACATGGGCTAAATTCTTGGTTAGGCTTGCAAGGGCCTCAAGGCCAATAGCCTAGTATGATCCTAATGTATTCCTTTTGTCTCTTCTGCTATCTTTTCTTACCCCTACCATATTTTCCTATTTGTGTTTTTTCCATATCTCTCCTCATTCGTTATCACAATTTTAGTTCTTTCTCTAGTTTTCTTATACCCTGACCTGATCCAGAAGTTTGTAAAATATCACAGAGCTTCCCAGGATTATCTCATTGTTTAGGTATTGTAACGCATCACACACATGTAATTGAGTTTTTTTCCTGCCATTCCACTTCATAGCCCATTTTCTGTAAGTGTCTGTGTATACAAAGCAAATACTGGGGTGAGGGAGCATCCTTGTCTTGTACCTCCTTGAATTTCATTTTTTTTTTCTGACAACCTGGCCCATATATTTATTATTGCTTGTGCTCCTTCATAGATCCTTTCTGTCATTTTAACACATTTTTTTCTGTAAAGTTACTGTTTTCTAGCTGTCTTAAATGGATATTCCCATCTTACTCTGTCAAAGGCCTTTTCTGCATCTGATGAAACTAATGCTAATTATGTGCCCCTCCTTTTAGTGCCATGCATTGTTAGTAATGTTCTTAATTATAATTCCTTTTGTACTCCTTTATACAAATCCTGTCTGGTCTGTGTTTATGAGGTTTGGTAGTATCTTCTGTCCTTTGTGTGGTCAGCATAAAACAGACTAATTTTTGTTGGTTCTGTTCAAGCAGCTTCATTATGCACAAACACATCAGGATTGAGGTTTGGTAACTTTAACATAGATAAAGTTATAAACAAACTGTCTCACTCATACATGCTGACACTAGCTGCTCACACAAAATGGCACTGAAGCTAGCATGTGCTTGCTATTTATATGCATGTGCTGTCCTTGGAAATGCTTCTTAAAGGTACTACAACACGCAAACATTCTGCATCCTGTCTTTGAAAAAATGAGTCATGCATTGCTTACGATATTGATTGACATGCATTTGGTACAAAGTAATTGACATTTATTTATTGCATTTGTGTACGGGGAAAGTCCACTGGGCCTAAAAGAGCCCATTTTCAGTGGAGGCCCAGAGAGAAAAGCTCCAACAAGAACACAGTTACAGAAAAAAAAAACATTAATTGGTGCAGAAGTAGCAACAGTGCTACACATAGTGATAACAGTAATATACACATAAAAGCAGCAATCTAGTTGGTTTGATTACAGTAGTACAGAAAATGTACATTAAAGCAGGAATTTAGTTGGTTGCCATATGAATTCAATCAGAGAGGTTTAAACAGGGACACATTAGTTAGTGTTATTGTGCCAGTATTGGCAGTGATAAACAAAAAAATAAATATGGAGAAACTATCATCAGTCACTAGTAGCAAAAAGCATAGGAGTTTAGTTATATTAGGAGAAGGACGTGGTTAGGTTATAGAGCAGGTATATAGCCAGAAGAGTAGAGTGATTGTGTTATGTTTCTTATTGAAGGTGGAAGATAGTTCCATAGTTCGGCGACCGGTGAAGGAGTAGAGGAGTTGCCCAGTAGGTAAGGTGGGCTTTTCTACTTTTAGAAGTAGATTATTTTCATTTCTTAGTTGCCTGCTGGGTTGGTATTTGCCAAGTAGAGTTGAGAGAGCAGGACAGTCTGTGGGCCTGTAGATTATTTTGTGTGCTGTAGTTAGTTGGACGAATGAGAGATGGTGGGGGAGTTCCAGCCAGCCTAATTGTTTTAGTGAGTTACAGTGGTGGGGCGAGAATTTGGCCTTGATAGTAAATTTGGCTTTTCTGTTGTAATGCATATTAAGTTTGCATTTTGTAGAATTTTGGATATTCGTAAGGAGAGGGACCCCATAAAGAAGGGACAGTAATAAAAAGGTAGTTGCAAGGGTTTGTTTAGTAGAGAGGCTAAGAAAGTGTTGGTGCCTGTACAGCATAAAGAGCTTTTGGTGTGTGTTTTTTGACATTGTTTATGTGTAGGTCAGAGTTAAGGTTTTCATCTGTAATAATGCCTAGTAATTTAGTGTGTGGAACAACTTCTATAGTGGTATTGTCTCGGGCTTGTGTAGTGAAGAGTTTATCTAGGGGAGTGTTTTTCTTGGGGTAAAAATTACCAAGATTCAGTAGAGGTAAGGGCATTCTGGGTGAGTTGCCAAAGTTTAGAGCTGGAATTTACAGTGCATGTTATTGATTACTGAGCACTGTGGGAGAGTTCAATGAAAGTTTGTTAACAGATGCTAAATAAGAGAGGACCAAGTATGGAGCCTTGGCGTACCCCTGTGGAAGTATTGAGGAAGATAGAGTAAGATGGTTGCCATTTGTTGGATTGCTGACTATTGGAGAGAGAGCTATTGAGCCACTGTAGGGTAGGTGGGGAAATGTGGAGGATGGATAGTTTAGAGAGGAGGATAGTCTGGGGAAATGGTATTGAAAGCTGTGGAGAGGTCGAGAAAAGTGAAGAGATTTATACTACCAGAATCCCATGCCCGGTTAACTATATCAAGTAAGGATAGGAGGGCAGTAGTGGTGCTGTGGCCGGGTCTGAAATTATGCTGAGTGGGTGATAGAATTTGATTATGAAGCAGGTGGTTGAGGAGTTGGGCATGGATGCATTTTTCCAGTATTTGAGGTGGGTGAGAGAATTGCTATAGGTCGAAAGTTTGTGGTGTTTATGTTGGTGCCGTCTTTTGTGTAAAGGGAGAATGAATGCTTTTTTTCCAGATGTCTGGGACAAGGGATTCTTTAATCGATCTGTTTAATGAGGAAGCTGATGGGATAAGCTATTGAGTTTGCAGCTAGCTTCAGGTAGTATGGTGGTAGATTGTCAGAGGACAGAGTACAGAGTTTTAGCTTAATTGTGGCGATGGGTATGGGAGAGAATTTTAGGCTGGAGATGAGGGAAGGATTGTTTTCTGAGATGATTTGGTCATCAGCTGTCTTGGTGGTAACTGTAGGAAAGATGGTGGTTAGGTTAGCTATGGTGTCAATGAAGTAGGAATTGAAGAGGGTGGCAAGTTCAGTAGGGGTTTTGTGTAGGTCGGGGGATGGGTTGCTTTGAGACCCTGTGTGTAGTAGTTGGTTGATGAGGACCAGAATTTTTTGGAATTAGTTTTGTAGGTGGAGATAGTGAGGCTTTTTTATCCCTGGTTATTAGAGATTTAGCCTAGTTACGGAGTTTGTAATGTAGTAGAAATTGAGGGATCTTTGTTTTTCTGCCACGATTTCCAGATTTATCCCTTGTGGACATGACTTCTTTGGTGGATTTTGAGAGCCAGTTTGCATGGATATGCCAGTTTGCATGGATATGTATTTGTTTTTCGCAAGTGGGTGCTTGCCTGTTTAGGATGTCCAGGAATGTTGAGTTAAAGAATTCAACAGCCTCATTTAATTGGTAGGGGTTTTAGGGGTTCCCAATTTATTTTAGCTAAGGTTTCATTAAATATGGATGGTTGGAACTTAGTTAAATTTCTGATTGATTTGTGTTGGTGTTGGCCTGGGGTTGGGGTAGTTTTGTGTAGGATATATGCTGGGTGGTGGTCGCTAATGGTATTGGGTAGTATGCCTGCATTGATGACATTGTTAGGGTGGGGCACTAATATCCAGTCTATTGTGGAGCCCCAATTGTTATTTTTGTAGGGTCTAGTGATGTCTTCAATTACTTGGGAGAAGTTGTAAAGGTTTGTTTTTCGAGGGGTTGTTGTGGGCCGTGTCTAGCCAATTGATGTGTACATCACATAGAATGACAGTTTCCTGGTCTGTTTTGAGAAGTCCAGGCAGGTATGTTTTCTAACATTGGTATGTTGTTTCCTGGAAGAATATACAGTGCCATTATGCAAACGTTTTTATGATTAAGTTTTAATATAAAGAGTAGTACTTCGGCTGGGGAAAGTTGGGTGTTGGTTTTGAGTAGGAAATTGATGCATATTTGTTAGGGAAGAGTATTGCTCCTCCTCCTCTTCTGGGGCCGATCAGCTCTTAGGCATGAAATAAATACATATAGACCATTAGCAAGTAGAGTTGAGAGAGCAGGACAGACCATTGTGTCCAGGTTGCTGTGCATTTCACACTAAGTCTGGAAATATGACCAAATTTTGTGATATAGAAATTAGAACTAGGCCTAGCAACTGGGACTGCCTGTGCTGAATGTTCAACTTTGAGGACATTAGGAACTGAAGTAGGAGTTAAGACACACTCTGCAACAGGAACATTGTCTGGATTGCTCTGAGATCTAGAGTCTGTATCGCAGGAACAATGCTGCAATATCAGTTCTGATGCAGGAAGAAGATGTCTGCGATTTTCTCCTGTACTCCACACCCTCAGATTCTGTGAAGTAGGATCTCTGCTCTGTACCTGTTACTTGACCAATTTGGTTGAAACCTTTCGCTGTTTGTTTCCTCACTGTCTGTCCTCCTTTCAGTGGACGAAGAAATCTGCTTGATTTATCATAGTTGGACTTCTGGAAAGAAGGCTTTCTTTGGACTTCTGGAAAGAACGCTTTCTGAATAGTTGGGCTTTGATTGCTCTGTTGTTTAGCTTTAGGCCTCAGCAAACTGGAACTGATGGGTAAGGTTGTTCTTGTGTGCCTAGGTAGAAGTTCCCTGAGCAGGTGAGCCAAGTATGTCATCACGGACTATGTCTCTGAGATTGAGTAAATTCAAAAATATGTTGGTATTGTCATGCTTTGACTTTTCTAGTAATTGCTTTGCACTGTGCACTGCATGCTCAGCTAGTCCATTTGACTGTGGGGATTCAGGACTACTAGTAACCTGTCCAAAGTCCCATTCTTTTGCAAATGTCTGAAAAACTGACTAGTAAATTGGGTACCATTGTCCGAGATAACCTTCTGTGGACTCCATGGACTGAGAAATAGTGTTTCAACTTTAATGGCAGTGGGTGTTCGGTTAGGTAAATCGATCTCAAACCAGTTCGAACAAAAGTCTACCAACACTAAGTAATGCTGATTGTTCCACTCAAATATGTCATTAGCTACTCTTAACCAAGGTAGTTCAGGAACTTGACTTAGCTGAAGTGGTTCCTTTTGCAAATGTGGTTTAGTACTATTGCACACTGAACAAGATGAAAGTATTGTCTGTGTCTTGCTGGAGAAGGCCAAAATACTAGTCCTCTCGCCCTTCTTTTGGTAGATTCTGAACCTGGATGACCATGATACAAAATCTGGATATAGTCACATTGTAAGAAAGTAGGAACAACAGTTTTACAATCTTTGAAAATAATGCCATCTTCCGTCAACATCTCACATCTGTAAGGAAAATAAGGTTGCACTTCAGGCGGCACACTAGATTGCTTTGACTGCCATCCAACACTGTTGTGGCTGAGCTTCTGCAAAACTGGATCAGTCTTTGTATGATCTCTCAGCTCAAGTCTCTTGGTAGAAAAATTGCACACCTCCATGACATTGAAGTCAACATTTTTTGTATCAAGTTCTGTTGTATTTCTGGGCAATCTGGATAAGGTGTCAGCCAGTTGAAGAAGTTTGCCTTTTGTATAGACCATTTTAAAGTGTACTTTTGGAATTTGAGCATCATTTTTTGTAATCTTGCTGGAGCAGAATGCATAGGCTTCTTTAAAGTGGTGACTAGCGGTTGATGATCAGTTTCAATCTGGATAGCTCGACCATAAATATAATCATGAAACTTTGAACATGCAAACACAATTGCCAAAAAGTTATTTCTCAATTTGAGCATATTGCATTTCATATTGGGTAAAAGTTCTAGATGTGTAGGCTACTGGTCTGCCCTCTTGTGAATAACTGCACCAAGACCAAATTTTGAAGTGTCACAGGAAAGAGTCACTGGTTTATTGACACCATAGTATCTTAATGTAGGTAGAGTGGCAATTTTCTGCTTAAGGCCTTCAAATGCTCTCTAGTGCTGCTCTAACCAAGACCATGCAACATTTTGTGTGTCAGCTATCTGAAAGATGCTGTCAACTCACTGAAATCTGGTATGAACTTTCCCAAATAGTTGATCATACGAATAAAACATTGTAGAGCTTGGAACATTATCCAGTGCTGGTATCTCGGGAATGGCGGTTTGCTTGGACGCCAGTGCTAGTGAATAAATGACCAACATATGTAACCTCTGGTAGTCTGAATTTACATTTCAGAGGATTGAGTTTCCAGTTCACTTCACATGCTCTGTTTAGGACTTTCCTGAGGTTTCTGTTATGCTCTGCTTCACCATTGCCTCAGACCAATAAATCGTCTACTATTATGGCACATGGATAACCTGAAAAAAATTGCTCCATTACATCTGAAATACTTTACTTGCAGAATTTATTCCAAATGATATCCTGAGGAGTCTATATCTTCCAAATGGGGTACTGAATGCAGTAGGGAAGATTTGTGATCAAGCATCACTTGCAGAAATGAGCTCTCTGCATCCAAGACAGAAAAAACAGTGGCATTAGGTGTTAGGGCTCTGCCTTCCTTGACTGTACGTATAGGATGAGAGGTCTCTTCAATGCTTTTGCTCAAATCTCTTGGGTCAGTGCATATTATGATTTCGTCTGAGCCTTCTTTCTGGTTTGACCACTGGACTGATCTCTGGGTCTAACTTTGTAGAATACACAACTGGAAGTTTGCCTAACTTGTCATCGAAAACATCAGTATATTCTGAGAAAATAGTTTCAGTAAAACTAGAACTGGGGCATGTGCTTATACGATGGACTTCTTTGGTAAAGGAAAGCCGATTCATTCTCAAACTGTCTGAGACCCAACAGTTACTGCACAGGTCTTTGAGCTACATAGAATAGTAACTGTTCCCAGCTAAATAACATGAAAGCACTACTGAGCCTTCAGTTTGAATTTCTTCACTTCCATAAGCAACATGTTTCGCACAACTGGCTACATTAAGTTGCTCACCAGCTCTCACTTTAGTAAATGTTTCTGCTGACATAACTTTACACTCGGAACCAGTGTCTACTTTGAGCTTGATGGGTTTACCATGGATCAGGAACGTACAAAACACTTCATTCTTTGCCAGTAAATCTACAGCATTCTTTGCTAGTAAAGCTACTGCATTAATCTTTTCAACAATTACTGATAACACAATCTACATAAAAAAAAGTAGGGTTGCAGCTTTCTAAATGATCAACTTGTTTTTTAAGTAACCTTTTTTATAACTGAGTGAGTTTTATTTGATTTGTAAAACATTTGAAAATAGTTCCAGTTTTTACACTTGTGGCATTGCTGACCAAATGCTAAGTACTTTTCTCTTGTTTAGACTCATGGTTGGCACCACAATTGTGACTGTTAACAATAAAGCTTGACTTGTGTTTTGCTGACTCACCCTTGTACTGCACTGGGCATGCTTCTTTAACTGAACTAGTCTTAGAACTTGCTAGAAGACGTCAGGTTTTCCTTACCATGCCTGCAGGGCTGCAGCTGCCATGTACTTAGGCCTGTTTCTGCTAGCCACATGCTGCATGCTGTCTACATTTACTCTAGAGTCTGCTGAAACCTTGCTCTTATCCCTTGCAAGCATACTTGTGCCTTTCTGTTACTTCATGGATTTGACAAATCTCAATAGCTTTACTCAGAGTTAAATCACTGTCTTGAAGCAAAATCTTTATCACAGCAGTACTATTAATACCACACATAAGCCTGTCTTTTAAATCACCAAACCTACACATTTTAGCTTTGTTTCTCAGATCAGTAATATAAGCTGCCAAAGTTTCTCCTGGCCTTTGATCTCTTGTCTAAAATAAATGCCTCTCTCTAATGTAACATTTGTATTGGGGTTGCACATTTCTCTGAATTTGCATTTCAGACACTCTGGGTCTTCCCTTGATTCAGCCTGTACAACAGTTTGACGGTTCTTCCATCTTCTTCATATACTGCTAGTGCATACACAAATGAACGCGGTCTTTCAGTGGCCTGTGACCCAGCTATGTCTAACAAAATGAATCCCCTGTTGCGTGCATCTTTGTCGGAATAAGCTGCTTGTATGAAAATATCAGTCTTGCTCAAATTATATTCTCCAGTTCTCTGCAATATTCTGATCCAATACAAGTGGACTTGGTCAGTGAAATGCCTCTGCCATATTTGTCAGAAGAAAAATTCAAACGAGTCACATCCTGCCTCAGGTGATGAAAAAGTTCTTTATTAGCAGCTAACCAGATTACACAGCATGTTGGCCAAGATGATCTCCTCTGGTCAACTTGTTTACTGACATCAACTTTTATACTGCAAGCAAAACAACTTTTTGTTACATTTCTGACCGTTGACAGTTGGCTATGGAAAAACACCTGTGGTAAACATGTTTATCAAAAATTACCTCAAACCAACAGTTAGTGCAGAATGTTCAAGAAGTACAGAATGTTCAGTTCAACAATGGTAGCTCAAAGTTTCCAGGACACACAGCCTGCTTCAGTAAATTAACTCTTACTCGGCCGTGCGTCCTTATCCCAGGCTTCACTAAGCTATAACCAAATCTCTTTAGTCTGAAAAGCAGAAAACAGTTATTCAGGTTTATAAGCAATGCTACATTTTGTTCACAGATGAGGCCCATCTTTGATAGGCATATCCCAACAAATAACATGCTCACTTTGCAAGAAGAGGAAAAAGACAAATAACAGTATGTTTTTAAAACTTTTCTCTTAACATTTCCCCCCTGAAAACACTTTGTCTTTTTATTTCAGCAATATATGGTTAAAAACTAAGTTTTTCTTTGCATACATTCCTTCATTGGCAAGACAAACTTAAACTTCAAAAACATTTGCAAAAAGTCACATTTCAATGTATTCACTTTCACCAGTCTGTTGCAATTGCTGGTACATCGTCTTCGTAACAGCAGTATCAACCAGTCTTTGTAGAAGACCTCTGATACAGGGTATACAACAGCAACCACATACCACCACGATAGCCACAGCGACTCCGGACACCAGGAAACTGCTGATGAGATGACTCCATTTTCCAAACCACGCTTGTAGAAAGTCTGTAAAGGGATTATTTACCCCAGAGTTCTCTGCCAATTCTTCGGATAACATTTCCAAACCTTTCAAAGCTCGAGTGATACTTCCGTCAGGCGCAGTGTTGTTTGGAATGTACATACAACAGAAAGTCCCAAACATCCTGCAAACACCTCCTTCTTTGGCCAGGAGCATATCCAACGCAATTCGATTTTGCCATGCCACCTGCGAAGTGGCGCATATCCAACGCAATTCGATTTTGCCATGCCACCTGCGAAGTGGCCTCTAGTTGTTCAGCAATTCCTTTCAATGCATCTTTGGTATAGTTCACAAAACGCTGCTGGTTATAGTAAATGTAGTTGATCCAGTCCACATTCTTATTAGGTTGAATCCAGACAAAGATGGATGTAAAACCAGCTGCTATTTGGTTTATTGCTTTGTATTCATCAGGTACGCCAATGCTATCGATGTAGATACAGTTATCGAAGGATTGCTTCGGTGCCTCTCTTTTCTCCTACTCAACCACTTCGGCTTTATTTCAGGTTCTAAGAACAGAAGTTAAGACCACGGAGCTGAGCCACCAACTTTAAATAAATCCAAAACTGGTCTTTTATTATACGAGAACAAAACACTGATACCACGTATCACAAGCGCTTTCGCTCGGATGTTCCGAGCTTTTTTATAATAAAAGACCAGTTTTGGATTTATTTAAAGTTGGTGGCACAGCTTCGTGGTCTTGACTTCTGTTCTTGGTTCCGTTCTCTGAATTGTTTTGGCTTAATTTTTATTTCAGGTTCTCTTACAAAATTGCTTGCTGGAACTGGGAAAATGTAGAATGGCAGAATTAACTTTACAAGTGCACAAGTTCCCCTCCAGGGAATCGTAAGCCTTGATCTGAGTTTGTTGTCTCCACATAACCACCATACGTCTGATAAACTATGAGTTTGGTTCTCCAGAAATGGATTCTCATTGCAATAGTTCTGTCCCATATTGCCATAATTCTTCCCTGTGCCATCTCTGGAACTGCACATATACGAACCTGGACAGGAAATTACTGCAGGCGGTTTCCCAACTTTGCTTATGACTGGAAAACGCTGAGTTTCCTTTTTGCATTTATCTTCAATTTTGTTGAAGAATTAATTTCAACAGACACGTTGGGTTACCTTCATCTTGCATCAATGGGACTGTCGCTAGTTGCCGTTTACCTTCAGCACAAGAAACACAGTTCTCACGATGTGCCTCTCAGGTACCATATCTAACCCAAGATAACCATTCATTATGGTGTACGAATCCAGTCTCGAGTAACAATTGTTCTTCTGTGAAGGCAAAATCTACTTTACTTGTCTCATTCTTAAGGCTTTGTACTTTAAGTCGGAGGGTCCCCAAAAGATCAGTTCCAATTGGAAGAGACACTCCGATTCCATAAACTCCTGAATCACTTTCTTGTGGTGACACAATGGTTATAGTAATTACTTCGGTACCTTGGAAATGCGCAATTTTTATTCTTTGTTGCCTGCTTTTATCTTTCTCTGGTATCACTGCACCACTTGTTTCCCATCCATTCACATCTGTTGACCACCAAACATTTGACCAGGACGTACAGTCTCTATTGCACAAATATTTTGCACAAGTCAAGAAATCATCATTGTTCCATTTAGAACAGTCCAAAATTCCTTCACAAAGTTTCACTTTAAACACAGTAGTAACACCTGTTTGCACTTGCAGCACCACCATTCCTTTTTCTCTTGCAACTGTTCCTTCTCGTATGGACATATTTACTTTCACCACCAAAATCATCATCATGTAACAGTTCAAGCACCAGTTGAAAATGGCCATCCTCCCTAGGGACTACCTCGCGCCGTTGGTTTCCTCACTGGGTTTGAGATGAACTAACCCCTATTGGGCTAATCCCCCTTTTGTAGCCAGACTTTGCGCTCAGAGGTCCGGTGGAGTTTGACCAATATCAATGGCAGATGGAAAAGTCTTGAGTTTTTTACAGTGGGTGATATGAATCCACAAAGTCCTCTCAGCGATCTTTACAGCCGTAGGTGTCGAGATAAGTACTTGGTATGGGCCTTCCCACCTGGGGGATGACCAATTCTGTCTCTTCACAATTCGGATCCACACCCAGTCCCTGGGTGCCACACTTAACAAGGTTTCATTTCTAGAATCTGCAAAGGAGTCATTGGTTACAAGAGATTTGACATTTAGCAGCTTCTTCATATAATCTGCGAGATCCTCACCCCCCTCACGTTCTGCTGGCAACAATCCTTGCCACTGCGGGACATAATATGGTCTCCCAAACAAATGTTCAAATGGTGTAAGTCCTTTGTAGGAGGGTGAGATTCGCATATACAGGAGTGCCAAAGGAAGGCACGCAGTCCATGATCTATGTGTTTCTGACATCAGTTTGCGGAGCTTACTCTTCAAGACACCGTTGTGTCTTTCCACCAGTCCAGCTGACTGGGGATGGTAAGCACAATGGTACTTTAAATCAATTTGAAACACTTGACCCAACGTCTGAACAATCTGGTTAACAAAATGAGACCCATTATCACTGTAAATGCGTCTTGGTAAACCAAATCGGGGAATTATTTCTGTAGTCAAAAGCTTTGCTATTGTCTGTGCATTCGGATGCTTCACTGGAAAAGCTTCTACCCATTTAGAAAAAGCATCAATAATGACTAAACAGAACCTTTTTTCTTCTGAGGGTGTCAATTCAATAATGACTAAACAGAACCTTTTTTCTTCTGAGGGTGTCAATTCAATAAAGTCCATACAGAGTGTGTGGAATGTATATGGAGGGGTGGGGAATGCCTGCTGAGACTTTTTAACTCCCCCCTGAGCATGATACTTTGCACACAATAAACAAGATAAACAGAATTGCTTTGCATAAGTTGAAAACCCCTTACACCAAAACACCTTGGACACTATTTGAATCATTGTGTGTACTCCTACATGAGCAGGTCCATGGCTAACCAATGCCGCATACCTAAAAAGGTTTGAGGGTAATAACATTTTGCCATCTGATGCCCTATACAACCCATCCTTTTGAGTGATACCATATTTTACCCAACAACATTTTTCCTTCTGTGTCGTCAATGTTTGCATTACTTTTAGTGTCTCTAAGTCTAAGAGGTGTCCGGGCTCTAAATCATTGTCATGCAAAAGCAAATCATTTTCTTGAGCTGCCTGTTTTGCAGCCATATCAGCAAGTGCATTTCCCCTGGAGACAGGATCTTTTCTGTTGGTATGTGCGGAACATTTACATATCGCTATCTGAAGTGGTAGTTGCACTGCATCTAACAACTGTAAAATTAAATCTCTGTGATTTATTGGTTTGCCTGTCGCAGTAACCATTCCCTATTCTTCCATTGTTGAGCGAAAACATGTACAGTGGAGAAAGCATATTGACTATCTGTATAAATTGTCACCTTTTTACCCTCCCCTAAGGTACAAGCTCGAGTCAAAGCCACCAACTCAGCTGCTTGTGCAGAATAAATGTTTGACAATCTTTTTGCCTCCAAAACTTCAGTTTCTGTGGTGATAGCATACCCTACTAGTGTTTTTCCTACAGTGTCTTTCTTTGCTGATCCGTCTGCAAACAAAACGAGATCAGAATCTACCAACGGAATATCCGTTAAATCTGGTCAGGGAAGCACTTTGTCATGAATGCTCTCTAAACAAACGTGTGGAGTACCTTCTTCTGGAGTCTGGTCGGGGAAGCACTTTGTCATGAATGCTCTCTAAACAAACGTGTGGAGTACCTTCTTCTGGAGTCGGCAAAAGTGTCGCCAGATTAAGAGTAGTACATCTTTCTATGGTCATATGAGGCTGTGTCAGCAGTATTGTCATACGTGACAAATGTCGACTAGGAGATAAAAAGGTTATCTTATCTTGCAAAAGTATAGTAGCTACTGAATGTGGAACCCGCAATTGTAATGGGTGAAACAAAACTAATAATGCTGAGGCTTGCACTGCCATGGCGACTGCCACTACAGCTTGAATACAATGCGGCAATGCCCTTACAACGGGATCTAATCTGGAGGAGTAGAAAGCTATCGGTCTCTGTTTATCCCCATGTACTTGTACCAGAACCGAAGTCGTATATCCTCCTTTACAATCAACCATTTGTATAAACTGCTTAGAATAGTTGGGAAAACCCAAAACAGAGGATCTTGCTATCAATTGCTTAATTCTATTAAATGCCTGTATTGCCGTATTTGTCCACTGTAAATCATTCTTAGCTGCCATGGGAGTGTCATAGATTAGTGCAGTCAATAGCCCTACTTCCTCAGCATAGTTGGGGATCCAACTTCTACAAAAAATAGTCACACCTAAAAAGGACATAATCTCCCTCTTAGTTGTGGGCATAGGTGCCTCAAGAATTGCTTGTTTTCTTTTGTTCTCCAATTGTCTACCTGCCTGCGAAATTAAATAACCCAAGTACTTTACTTGTGCTTTCCACAATTGTAATTTTTCTTTATTTACCTTATGTCCTTGCTCAGCTAAAAATCTAAGAAGGGCAAGGGTATCCCTTTTACAACTTTCCTGCATGGGTGAGGCCAACAAAATATCATCTACATACAATAGAACCTGGCTTCCCTGTGGGGGAACAAACTGAGCTAAATTCGCAGCCATTTCTTGTGCGAATATTGTCAGACTCTCACAATAACCCTGTGGCAATCTGGTGTAGGTGTATCTTTTACCTTGATAAGTGAATGCAAACCAAAATCTACTCTCCTTATGTAGTGGTATGGAGAAAAAAGCATTGTTTATATCTATGACAGAAAAATATCTATGCTGAGGTAGTAAATCATTAAGTAGTGTATAGGGGCCAGGGACCACTGGTGCTCTTGGGATCACAGCCGAATTAGCTGCTTGTAAATCCTGAACCAACCTCCATGACCCATCCGGTTTCTTTACAGGAAACAACAGAATATTGCAGGGTGAATCTGGGCATTCAACAAAAATGCCTACCTGTTTTAGCTGCTCAATAACTGGCTTAATTCCTTCCTCTGCTTGTTTACTTAGTGGGTATTGGTGCTTACGAGGTCTAAAACCTGACTTTGGAGTTATACAAACTTCACCTGCTGTTTTCATCAGTCCCACATCCCCTTTACCTTTTGACTGTAAATCTACAGGTAAGGCACTTAACGCACTATCCTCCTCTTGAGTTAGAAAGATTTGTCATGCCATTTCTGTTTTGTCATCCCTGAAGTGCACACTTGGTTGTGCCCAAGTCACCCAATTTAATCTTTGTACCTGGATCTGTTGATCCTTCAACTGACTTTCGGACATTGTGTCCCAATTCGTTACCTTTTTCACCAAATCTACCCAATGTGTCCCCACCGCTTTAGTAATTGAAATATGTGGGCTATAACCTGAGCGATATAAAGAACTCATTTCCTTGGTCAAAGTACAGGTTACTACTGTATTACCTTGCGTATCCCAAAACATATCATTCAAAATTATCCTTGCACGTTTGTGCTTAAAAAATTCTTTTTCAAATTCTTTATCCGGACCAGGGGCCTTTCTATAGAACATTGTACAATGTAAGTGTGCCGCAACCTGCGGTGACCCGCTCCTAGATTTACTTAAAGCTAGATTGATCAAATCTGTATCAACCCTCCCTGGCCTGTTTTAAATCAAGTCCTGGCTATACCAGTAAAACAAGTCTTGTACTCCCTGTACCACCAAGCCATTCGCTAACCTTTTCGCCTCAATGCCTTTAGGTGTGGGAATTGCCGCTCACAAATGCATCAAATCTCTTCCCAGCAAATTAACTGGACAAACTTTCGATATAATTACCCTACACCTAACAGTTTGGTTTGTTTGCGGATCTGTGAACAATAGAGGATGTGACGGTGGTTCCTTATAGATTTTCCCGTTTGCCGCTTTCACAAGGACAAACTCATCTGTTTCGTAGTTCGGAGGCAGAACTGCTGGACCCAAAAGTGTACACGATGCACCTGAATCACATAAAAACTCCATTCTGTCCCTCAACCAAAATCTCTTATCATGGGTTTTTGATCTAGATGCATAGCAATACCCAAATTTGCCAGGTTTATGACTTCACAGTCACAATCCCGCCCTTCCTTATGAGTGTTCTGACATTCATCGCAGAGAGCGTCTGCCTCATCATCATCACAATCATTCTCACTTTCTTCTTCTCTACAATAATGAATCTGGCGCCTTCTTTTACTATCATATAGTCATGCGGAGCCCTTGTTCGTAAGCTGTGGGAGGTGTTGCCACTCTTCACAGTCGGCAGCGAAGTGCCCACGTCTACCGCACTTAAACATTTTCCACATTTTAACCTTCCCTCATATTCCTCAGAATGTCCACCAGGTTCATTTAACGTGTCCCATTTCGGGCCCCCACGTTTTTTACGCTACCATGGGGCCCTTGCCCCCTTTGGTCCTGTACCAAGAATATACCACCATCATCCCCTACTGCTAACACTTGTACTTTCTTTTTCTTTTTTAAATTGAAATGTCTCTCAGCATGCCGTGCATATTCAAACAAAGGTTGCAGTCTACATGTTCTATGATCTACCATATGGTTAGTTATAAAACTACTTATCGGAGCCCTACAACCCTTAAGAAAAGCATTTTTCAACTGCTGTTCATATGGACTATCATTGGTCTGATCCTGCGGAATCATCATTCCACAATGGTTATTGAACACTTCTGTCAATCTTACAATATAGTGATCTACAGATTCATCATCATTTTGAATGCACTGGTTTATTACTGTCCAATCTGCTCTTGGACGCCTCTTATCAGAAATTCTCTAACATATCAGTGACTCGCGTGTCTAACACCCCAGAATTATGCTTTAATGTAGTGCCGTCATCTGCCTTACATGTCCAAGTACCACAAATTAAGTGCCAATCTGGACCCAGGATTTGTCGCAGTACTTGTTCTACTTCTAAACCATTTAGATGATAACTTAAACGCATACCAACTATGTCCTCAGAAAACTTTTGGAAATTAACCTTGGGATGAAGAATACCATCTGTAGCTCGTTTTATATCCTCTCTAGCCCAGGGACGATAAACTAAAATAGTTGGTTCTTGTCCAACATCCCCTGCTTGTGGGTTTGCAACTTGTATTAAGGGAAGAGCTTCTGAGTAGTCAGAAAGTTTAATGGCCCAGCGTCCTTGCCCTACTGGTCCTGACCTTAACTGCATAGGTTGGTCTACCTGTTGCAAAGCAATCTTTGGTACTGTGGGAATTTGTGTGTAAATTGGAGGGGTCACAACATTTCCTTGAGCAGTCAATAACCCACCCTGCTGTACAGATCCCACATATTCAGGCTGATATTGAGGAGGTTCTGCCGGTACGGCAGCAGCAATTTCTCCATACGGTGGGGCAGTTGCCTGCCTTTGTACCCCACAAACTGTATGCTCATCCTCCTTATCTAAAAATAAAGCTACTTTTCCACTTGGCACCAGTGATCCCTTTTGATTTATTTGTTCTTTTTCCTGGCACTGTTTCTTTTATAGCTCGTTTATTTGCTTCTTCTAACCATTTTTGTGCTTGGGGAAATCCCAATTGTCTTTGCTTCTTAGTTCTAGTTCCCGCATCTCTTTTCAAATCTCTAATCAATTTTGCACAGGCATTCTTATTCAGGGTACCATCAAAATCATATTTCAACTTCCACTTTTTCAAATATTTAACATTATTTTTGTTTAAACCTTTCATATACTTAGCATCAACATTTAAACAGGCATCACTCTCACACTTGCAGCAACTCGAACCCATGTTTCCCCTAGATTTCTTACTTTAGGACTGTATCAAAGTTATTTTACAGGGCTTATTATAAAATGGGGCTATCTTAACGGGTGATCCTAACAAAATAAGCTAAACAAGTAATCCTACCCACCCTTAACTAAAAATAAAACCCTTGTTGACAAGATTAAATTAAAAGAAAATTTATTTTTCATCCTACCTGAACCAGATGAGACTCCGTTTCCCCTTTTGGTTCAGAAACCATCCCTCAGATAGGGATCAGAGAGTGGCCGGCCTCCTCTCAACGACAAATCAGTCGGAGGGCTTTTAGTCGAGGGAATCTTAAGATGAGAAACCCTCACCTGCACAGGTTTTTCGGTCTCTCTGTCGGTCTGATCCGTATCTTCGTAGAGGTTTCCGGTCCGAAGGACCAAAATGTCAGAAGAAAAATTCAAACGAGTCACATCTGCCTCAGGTGATAAAGTTCTTTATTAGCAGCTAACCAGATTACACAGCATGTTGGCCAAGATTATCTCCTCTGGTCAACTTGTTTACTGACATCAACTTTTATACTGCAAGCAAAACAACTTTTTGTTGCATTTCTGACCGTTGACAGTTGGCTATGGAAAAACACCTGTGGTAAACATGTTTATCAAAAATTACCTCAAACCAACAGTTGGTGCAGAATGTTCAAGAAGTACAGAATGTTCAGTTCAACAATGGTAGCTCAAATTTTCCAGGAGACACAGCCTGCTTCAGTAAATTAACTCTTACTCGGCCGTGCGTCCTTATCCCAGGCTTCACTAAGCTGTAACCAAATCTCTTTATTCTGAAAAGCAGAAAACAGTTGTTATTCAGGTTTATAAGCAATGCTACATTTTGTTCACAGATGAGGCCCATCTTTGATAGGCATATCCCAACAAATAACATGTTCACTTTGCAAGAAGAGGAAAAAGACAAATAACAGTATGTTTTTAAAACTTTTCTCTTAACAATATTAACACATACCAGTGAAAGCTTTTGCAGGTATGCACGAACACCCACACATATGACAGAAATTTATGCCAGTACTTGTAACTATGCCCGATAGCACAACAAGCTTCTAAGTAACTGAACTTTGCAAAATAAGTCTCTCTGGCACAAGAACACTCTTGAAATCACCTCTTACAGTGTGAGAAACATTTCAAAGTAATTGCACTGTGTGAATAAACTGGGCAGAAGAAGCTCAGAGTAAGAAACATTTCAAAGTAAATGCACTTTGCGAATAAACAGTACACAGCACAGTGAAACTCTTCCAAAATGGCTGTACTTTGCTAAGTAACTCTTTACAGTGCAAGAAACGCTCTGTAAAGGTGGCCCTTTGTGAACCCAGCACAAGAAACTTTTCGAAATGGCTGTATTTTGACTGCATTTCACAAAATAGTTGCACTTTGCACACAAACTCTTCGGAATAAAAATACAGTAATAAATACACAGTGTAAGCACTCTTACACACTTTGAGATACTTTGAATATTTCTAGTTATGCCATGTATAGCTTTAATCAATGCAAAATAGTAGTTTGTGCCAAAACACAGTAATTTGCCAAAAAACATGCAGTTGGTTTGCTTTATTTATGCTTAATGTGCCCCTTTTTGTCTTTATTACATTTCTTTGGTCCGTTTTTCTCTTTTCATGCCCATTATACTTTTCTTGTGCTCGTTTTACTTTAAACATGCTTGCTTTGCAATTCCGGGTTAACTCTGAACCCCCGTATGTGCTTTTCTGAAAATCATTTTATCATATATCTTAGCTTCGAACATTTCGTTTAATAAACTTTTTGTACCTTTTGTTTGCTTAATAAACGTTTCCGTGCAATTCGCGTGCTTAATGCGTTATGTGCCCTTGTAATGCTCAGTTTTATTTTTTTAATAAAAACTTGCGCAAATGATTTATTTCATTACCTTTGGCTTGTTTCTGGCCCTTTTTTTGCTCTCAATTCTTTTATTTTACCTTCACTATTAACTCTGCACCTTATAGCTCTGAAAAGCAGTCTCTGGAATCCCAGTTCTGACACCATGTCGCTCCTCTGGTCAGGATAAAAAGAGGCGAACATTTGTGGGTTCTGTTCAAGCAGCTTTATTATATATGAGCACATCAGATTGAGGCTTAGTAATTTTAACTTAGATAAACTTATAAACAGACTCTCACTCATACATGCTCACACTCTGGCTGCTTTCCTAAAATGGCACTGAAGCTAGCACATGCTGTCCTTGGAAATGCTTCTTAAAGGTACGACACACAAGTCCTACATCTTCCTTAATCTTTCTGTGTGTGTGTATATCATCATGAAACACTTTTATAATTGTGGTTTAAAATTGTTGTAGGCCACTATGAGCTTGGATTTGGTGGATTTTTCACATTTGTATGTATTACTGATATTACAACTTCTATTCCCCCTTTTGTTTTGTACCTTGTTGAATAAGTTTCCCCATCTTCTAATCTCTGCTTTCTCTCATTTACCAAAACACTGCCAGTACTGAGTTGCTTCCAGCTGACTTCCCCTTTGCCACCTTTCTCCATATGTTTGATATTTCTTCATTTTCAATTTTCTGACTTTCCATCATCTCTGGGCATTCCTATTTCTACTCCTCCATTCCTTCTTTCCTCTTTTTATCTATTCCTGATATAATCCTAGACAATATTCCTTTAAAATGTTTTAGTATTTTTCAGCTTTGATTCTAGTAACTTCCTCTACCCCAGTGTCCTTTTACATCCTGTTCTCTTAATCTTGCCAGTACCTTTGTTTATTTTAAGCCTTACCCCAAATCAACAATCTCCACTGCTGTTCTCTTAAGCCACACATTTTTTGTCGTCCAGACCTTGTATTTGTCTTTGTGTCCCTTTCTTTCCCTCCTTTGTTTGCCCTTCACATTCTTTAGGTGTACCAGTTCTCTTTTTAACTTCCCTGTGTTTTCCTTCCCTGACTCTCTCCCTTTGCATTTCCATTGCATCGTTTTAATTGTCTAATGTTATCTCACGTCTCTGTCTCTTATGGATTATTCTCTAATGTAGTCTTATATTTCCTAATTTCTTCCTGTCATCTTCACTTTTTAATAAGTGTGTTGGTATTCTCCAATGTCTGTCTAAAATTACTTCGGTTTCCCCTTAATCCTTATTCCTATTACTCTTTCATCTGACATTGCTGTAAGGTTTATTTTTGTTTATTTCACTCATTGGGCATGTCCTTTACTTAATGGTAGCATCTATCAGTTATGAAATGGGTATTGTACCTGGCTGAATAATGAGTATATTCTTCTCCTACCTGCATTACAGTATCCACCTCCCTCGTATCTGTCCATCCTGCTGAGTTAAATCTACTTTTCACTGTCCTTCATTCTCTGGATCCCTTTTCCACCTCTCTCTTTTTAATTGTTGTATTTCAGTCTCCTAGCACTGTTGCCATTTCCTCTTGAATTTTCGCAATTACAATCATAATTCCTTTCTTTTTTTCTGCTCCTGTAGGTGGGATATAGATTGTGACTATTTTTTCTCTTTATGACTTATCCGTTACCCCAGATTCTCTCCTTTTCATCTTCTATTTGCAGAGGGAATACCATTATCACCACTCATTTTTGCCTTTTCCTTCTCTGATGCGCTTGCTGCTAACTTATACCTCCCCAGTTGGTTATGTTCTTCCTTACTTAGATAGTTCTCTTGAAAATCTTGTTTCTGGCCTCTATCTCTTCATGTGTACCAGTATTCTTTTTTTTGTTTTTATCTAGTCATAAACACTGTGGTGTTGCTGCGGTAGCGTTGTCGCCTCACAGTAAGAAGTTGTCCTGTTCGATTCTCAGCTAAAGCGTCTTCTGTGTGGAGACATGCGTGAATGGGCGTACCTTCATTGAAGGTTGTGCGTCAGGGCTGGCAACTCTTTACGTAAAAATCTTCTGCCAGTCATTAGCGGACCAGAGTTCCGCTGTGGCGACCCCTAACCGGGAAAAGCCGAAAGATACAACAACATGTAGTCCGCAAACATTCCAGGCTTTAACTGTTAATTTAACTCCTGCCATGTTCTTTTTTTCTTAGTCATTCCTTCTTTCCCTTTATTTGTCTTTGTTCCCCCTCTCCGTCCAATGTCCTTGTTACCACTACATTTCTTTTTGTTGTTTTCTTGTACCACAGCAGTCCCTCTTATATCCTCTTGCCTTTCCCTTACTACCAGTTCCTGCTTTTTGAATTATATGTACATTTTTTACATATTTTCTTTCCCTACAGAGTTTTCTTTTCTCTGTTAGGTAGGTACCATGTCCTGCCCCTTATTGACTCCATTACTGTGATTTGTGCCTTCAGCTGCAAAGGTCTTCAATATGCTCCGTACAGCAGTTGCTTCTTTCTTTTTCTCTCTCTCTCTCTCTCTCTCTCTCTCTCTCTCTCCACCCCTTCTTGTTCTTATGCACACTTCTCCTTGATCATTTCCCCT
Source organism: Protopterus annectens (assembly GCF_019279795.1). Lineage (NCBI taxonomy): Eukaryota > Metazoa > Chordata > Ceratodontiformes > Protopteridae > Protopterus > Protopterus annectens. The sequence goes on along the minus strand of NC_056725.1, from coordinate 1,054,659,762 downwards.
CTTCCATTATCTGTTTCTTCGTACTGTCCGTCTTCCCCCTCCTCAGTTTCTTCTTTATACACGTTTTTCTTACCCTATTTTTTTTTACTTACTTGACTATCTCTGACCTTCCTCTATGTAAATAATTTTTTGAGTGCCGAAAGCCAGAGAACCTTGTTTGGCTAGGCTTATATAGGCCCATTGCATTTTTCCTCTTGTTCACTTTATCAGTTTCAAATTGTGTACTGTCATTTTTCCTTTTCCCTTTATCCCTCTTCTATGCTCTGCTGTATCTACTTTTACTTAATTTAACCATCCCTTTACCTACCTACGTCTTCCTTGTTACACACATTTCCCCCTTACTAATTTGTCCTCATTTGTTCCCTTGTTCCCAGCAATGTTTGCAGTGTGTATTGTTTACTCTTCTCTGCTCTTTATTTTTCACTTCTTGCCTACTTCCACTTTCTTATCATTTTTACTATACTGTTTCAAGTTCATTTCCCTCACTTACTCTCTCCTTTTCTTTTTGGTGCTAGTGATCTTACTGTTTTTATTCTTGGTAGTATTTGTCCTTTCCCGTATCTCTCTCCCCTTTGCTTTCTTGGTAGTATTTGTCCTTTCCCGTATCTCTCTCTCCCCTTTTCTTTCTCTCCATTAACCTTGCGCCTCATTTCCCTTACTCTTTCTTATCTGTTTTTTTCTCCTATCTGTTTTATTTTGTATACATCATTCTGTTTGTGTCTCTTCCATTGCAGTCCATTTTACTACTTTCCCTGTCCTGTTTTATCACCTCTACCATCTTTCGTTTTATATTTTATTTTTTTTGTTAAACCTGTTAATTCCCCCAAATGCATTCTGCCCTTCCAATAATACTTTCTTTACTTGCTCTTGTCTGTCGTTGCATGCTGTTCCCTTCCATCATTTACATTGTGCAGTTTCCTACCTACTGTATTTTCTTCCCTCTTTAGTCTTGTAGAACTTGTATTTCTTGTCTAGTTATGCTGTATCTCTCTCTCTCTCTCTCTCTTACCATGGTACTAATGTTATTCCCCCAGACGTTAATCTTAACTCTGTCCTCTCTACCACGGTGATCTGTTCCTATTCTTTGCCCCCATGCTCTACTCTAGTGAACGATTCCTGTCTTACAGGTTCGTAGGTGTGTGTAATCTAAAGGCCACTAGGGCTCTTACAAGTTTAGGCATTCAACCCAAATGTGGCCCACAAATTAGATTTATGTGGGGGTGGGGGATTTACAGACTGCCTCTATCCATTAGAAACATAGGCTCCAGGATGGGGATTAATTAAGATTATTCATCCGTTGCTCCAAGTTGTGCTTAAAAAGGATTATGGAGGAACTCTGCTTCACATGGATAGGGAGCCTGTTCTAAGGAATGTGAATTCTCTGCAAAATGTATCTGTGTGTCCATGTCCTATTTGTATCACAAGAAAAAAATTGGCTTTTTTAATGCAGTAATTCTGATGCTGTTTGTTTTGCAGATGTGCAAAACGTTACTCAAAACAGGGTCCAGGGATGCCTTGCACACCCGACAAAGATCACCTGTCGTAGTCTGTATGATGCAGAGTAAATAGACAGGGCTTTGAGGCAGTCCACCTAAGACAATTATTTTACTCCCTGTATTCTTTTGGTAAGGGACTTTTGTGGAAATTCCAATTGCTGCATGTGTTTGGACAGGTACATACCAGAGGGGGCATTATACTCGGTGATGGGTCTGATGAGGGTCGAGTACACTGATAAGATGACCTGTCTTGGACGTAGGTGCCATGCCTTAATTATAAGTTGAGCAAAATAGAGGGATTTCCTTACTACCTTGGGCACATGTTGGTTAAAGGCTAGGCTACTATCTACATGAGTTCCCAGATCCCTGAATAGTGAATCAACTTTTAGGGGTGTTTATTGATAATCTAGTTACCTGGGGTGGCTGACTTCCCAAACGTTACAGTAATGCGTTATTTGACATTGAGTTTTAAGCAATGAGTTTGGCACCAAGTATTTTTCTGCGTTAGGCGATCCTGAGGGGGTGTCCTAATCTTGGGGGGGGGGGGATTCTGTAACTACTCCCAGTTTACAATCTGTGCAGTTGGTCAGCCAGAGGCTTTTGACAGAAAGAACGGGCTCAGCACAGAGCCCTGAGGTACTCCAGTGGTGACCAGCCACTTTCTGGAGGTGGCCATGCTGATCCTAACCCTTTTGGGTCATGTCAGTAAGCCAGCTAGCTATCCAGTGTGTTTGTTTATATAGGGGTTTATGCCTAGTTCTGTAAGTTTGTTGACCGCGCCTGAGAGGGGTATTCTATCAAATGCTTTATCCAGCTTGAGGTTTCCCCATTATCCATTGCTTTAGTGACCTTTCATAGAAAGACACCAGCTTCAGTAAGCCTCATCTTCCCTTGACAAACCCAGCCCCGATGGATCCATTGTCTTTAGTTCTCCTGTGTCTTTGTTGATGATTCTTTCCATGTCTTTGCTAATAAGACTAGTCAGATTAATGGATTTGTAGTTCCCAGGATCTGTTGAAGGTCCTCCCTTATGAAGGGGGATGACCATCGCAGTCCCCCATTCTCGTAGCGTGAAACCTGATTTAAGACTGCTGCAAATAGTGACTACGGGGCATACCAGGATGTTATTGGGGCCCACTGAGGCTGCGTTCTTGGCTTTAGCGAGTGCAGCCATTACATAATCCTTAGTTATACTTTGAGGGGTTAATTTTGAGGGCATTTCTTGGAGGGTGAGAGGGGTAAAATTGGAATTGAATTTGTCCTCTGAAAGGTTTGCAGCATTGCCAGAGTCAGTGAATGTGGCACCATTAAACACCAATTCAGCACATTGCTGTGTGCTTGCCCTTGAGGTTTCTGACATAACTGATGAAGGCCGTATACAGTGCATATAAAAAGTGTACAAACCCCTGTTAACATGCCAGGTTTTTGTAATATAACAATATGAGACCACAATAAATAATTTCAAAACTTTTCCCCCTTTAATGTGACCTATAACCTGTACAATTCAGTTGAAAAAAACAAATCTGTTGGGGGCAAAAATATAAAAAAATAAAAAATGTACAATAAGCTGGTTGCATAAATGTGCACACCCTTAAGCTAATACTTTGTTGAAGCACCTTTTGATTTAATTACAACATTCAGTCTTCTTGTGTAGGAGCCTATGGCACATCTTGCCCTGGCAATATTTGCCCACTCGTCCTTGCAAAAGTGCTCCAAATCTGTCAGATTGTGAGAGGATCTCTTGTGCACAGCCCTCTTCAGGTCACCCCACAGATTTATTTATTGGATTTAGGTCTGGGCTGTGGCTGGGTCATTCTAAAACTGTAATTTTCTTCTAGTAAAGCCATTCTTTTGTTGATTTGGATGTGTGCTTGGGGTCATTGTCGTGTTGAAGGGTGAAATTCCTCTTAATCTTCAGCTTTCTAGCAGACGCTTGAAGGTTTTGGGCCAAAAGTGACTGGTATTTGAAACTGTTCATAATTCCCTCCACCTTGACTAAAGCCCCAGTTCCAGCTGAAGAATAGCAACCCCAAATTATGATACTGTCACCACCATGCTTCATTGTGGGGATGGTGTTCTTTTGGTGATGCAAAGTGTTGTTTTTTGTGCCAAACGTACATTTCGGAATTGTGGCCAAAAAGTTTGACCTTGGTCTCATCAGACCGTAGCACATTTTCCTACATGCATTTGGGAGACTTGATGTATTTCAAATTTTATCCGGGTCTGGATGTTTTTCTTTGTAAATGGCTTCCATCTTACAACCCTACCCCATAGGCCAGACATATGGAGAATATGGGAGATTGTTGTCATATGTAGTACGGATTCACTTCATAACACTGAAACTTCATAATACTGAAAATGACAAAACTTCATAATACTGAAGACCAAAATACTGAAAGCTCAAAATACTGAATACTCAAAATACTGAAACTCAAAATACTGAAAACACATATTATGCGTAAACTCAGCTTAAACAACATAAAGCATAGCAATTTCTGCCAAATATATGCAGGGGGGCAAGCCCCCCTGCACTACGATGGGGTCTGCCCTTCACCCCTGCTAATTATATATATCTACTCCAAGATTGCACTTAACTACACTATGTGCAACCTTGGAGTTGATATATTTAATTAGGAGGGGGTGTCATATATTTGGCAGAAATTGCTATGATTTATGTTGTTTAAGCTGAGTTTATGCATAATATGTGTTTTCAGTATTTTGAGTTTCAGTATTTTGAGTTTTCAAGATTTTGAAGTTTCAGTATTTTGGTTTCAGTGTTTTGAGTTTCAGTATTATGATATTTCGATGTTATGAAGTGAATCCGTAGTACACAACCAGTATTTGCCAGAAATTCCTGCAGCTCCTTCAGTGTTGGTGTAGGTCTCTTGGCAGCCTCCTTGACCAGTTTGTCTTGTCGTTTCTTCAGTTTTGGAGGGACCTCCAGTTCTTTGCAACGTCACTGTTGTCCCATATTTTTTTCACTATGTTCCATGGTATATCCAATGTTGTGGAAATTTTTCTGTACCCTTCTGACTAATGCCTCTCAACAATGAGATCCCTTTCATGCTTTGTAAGCTGTCTCGAACCATGGCTTTTTCTGTAGCAGGCAACTGAGTAAATGTCAGGAAAATCCTACTAGGACAGCTGAACTTTATTTGAGGCAAGTCAGAGTCTCTCTGATTGATGGCAGGTGTGTACCCAAGAAGACTGAATGCTGTAAAGGTGCTTCAACAAAGTATTAGTTTAAGGGTGTGCAAACTTATGCAACCAGCTTATTGTACGTTTTTTTATTTTTTGTATTTTTCCCCTAACAGATTTGTTTATTTTTCAATTGAATTGTACAGGTTATAGGTCACATTAAAGGGGGGGGGAGTTTTGAAATGATTTATTGTGGTCTCATTTTTTTTATATCACAAAACCTGGCATTTTAACAGGGGTGCGTACACTATATATATATATATATATAGATAGATATATATATATATATATATATATATATATATAGATATATATATAGATATATATGTATATATGTATATATATATATATATAGATATATATATATATATATATATATATATAGATATATATGTATATATATATATATATATGTATATATATAGATATATATATATCCACTGTAGTCATGGGGGGGGGCTATCTTAACCTCAAAATTTACCTCGTTAGCCCTCTTAGCTTCCTGCTTTAGTTTTGAGAGGGTTTTATCATTATGGGAATTACTCTTCCTTATTTTTGCTATAATTGTTTTTTATCCTGTTTAATTTGGGATGCTACCAGGGCAGTTTATTTGTGGAGCTAGTAGTGGGCTTACTTCTGGTAGGTACAGCAGCATCTGTGCTGCCGTTGACATGGTTGTACAGAGTTTCTGGGAACAACTCCGCATAGGCTGATGTGTCCTCCAGGTTTAGAATGGCAGTGAATTTTGACATGCATTTAGGAATTACTCCAAGGCAAACTAACTTTTAGTAGCTGTTAATGGTTTTACTGGGGTTGCAGAGTTGATTTGATCTTAAAGGAGAAAGCTTTATGATCATACCTGTCTAGGGAGGATGAGACATGGGAGCAGGGTGCAGCATTCTCTCATATTTGCTAGTACAAGGTCCAGTATGTAATGGGTGTATTCACTGTTTGGTCAAGGGTGTTTTTAGTTATAAAGTCCAGTAATCTTTGTGCCTGTAGATTTTAGGCCATGTAGGATTCCCAGTCTTTTTAAAGGGGTAATTAGTCTCCCATGAGTAGGGTGGTAGGTTGGGTGGTAAGTGTCTCCAGTAGGTCCAAATATGCATGTGACCTTCTTGGAACATGGAGGTTGACCTATAGCTGCCCCAGGGTATGGTACAGGGTTTTGTCTATGGACATCTGCATGTGGAGGAACTCTAGTGTGCCATCCTGTTTTAACCAACCTAGCGGTGTGATTGTTGTTGATGTGTATCAAGGCATCTCCACCTTTAGCCTTTGTCTGTGCAGCTTCTGATCTAAAAGTTTGGAAGACACTGAATTCTTGCACTACTAGGGTACTGTCTGTTGCTTTAAACCATATCTAGGTAACTTCCCATATGTCTATATTTTCGAGTGTGAGGAGGGTTTGGAGGGAGTGTAATTTTTTTATTTAGAAAAATCAGTGGTATTCCCTCAAAATGTGAAGTTCACTCCTTGAAATATATTATTCACTTAGTTCACTAATAAAATTTGAACTTTAAAATATGTGCTACAAAATAATAAAATAGTAGATAGTCCACAGTTAAAAAAATGGAATATCCTTTATTGAAACACACAAGTGATCCTAGTGGAGTATAATGAAAAGCATTGAAGACATTCATTTAATGTGTATATAATCAGATTATTTGGCGTAAGGGAGTGGTTAAAGAGGTGGTCTCTGTTAAGAGCAGTAAAAGCATTGAGCAAGAACACCTTCAAGTTCAGTTGAGTTGATTTTGCTATGTCAGTATGCATTTCCTTACTCAGCGTAATCCCTTCCCATTTTTTTTCACCTCCTTTTTTTTAAATCTGTTACTTGCCTGTATTCTTTGACTGTATCCCATTACAATGTCCTGCACATAAGTACATACATCAGGAAGATACTATGTACTGTCATTACTTTGTTGTTCTAACCTCATGTAGCTCAACCGCTGTCTTACTTGGGGAAACAAACATCCGTACTGTTTTTCAGCTTTTTAACCAGCCATACTGTTTCCCATCTAACCTGTCCTGTGCTGGCAGTGTAGCAGTGCAGTTTCCTCATTTTGCTAAGGCTTTTTCTACTTTTTTTTTCTTTTTTCATTCATAATTCTATACTGTTTTAGTTCATTCTACTTTTTGATTGTTCCAGTCAGTATTTCTTTTGTCTCTTCCTTACCATGTCTGTCAGACCTCCTCTATTGAACCTTTCTCCTGTATTGAATATTTTTAATGCTCCTAGCACACTTGTCACCATTTGTGTCATCAGGGCTGTAGTGTGTAATATTTTTGCTACAGTTTGATGTATTCTGTCCAGCTCTACCTTTGGTAAAAGAAGCATGCCTCCCCACCGGGGAAAACCAAAGTCTTATAAGGACTCCCTTTTTACCCAACTTTTCAGCCATAATAATGGGGCTAGTGACACTCCCTATCTGCTTATTACCCCTGCTGTGTTGACCCTCTTTCCCATGGGCCATATACATCTAAAAGGGACATCCTCCCGTCCACAAGGTCATCAGAGGCTAATCTTGTAATCCTCTGGTGGCTCACTGAACAGCTTCTGTGCACCATTGTTAGGTCGTCTACGTGTTGAGCACATGGAAGAGTACCCCGTGTGACCAGGATCCCAGTTTTCATCTTTTTTTGTACCTGATTTGCTAATGTGGGATGTATATCAAATCCATTACCCAGTTTAGCAAGTTTTGTATTCTGTTGTGGTCTTGCTTACATACCTTTCACTGTTCATTCCCATTGTATTCTGTTTTGTCAGATTTCACTGTTTTTGTCCACACACACACACACACACACACACACACACACACAAACACACTCTCTCTCTCTCTCTCTCTCTCTCTCTCTCATGGTGTTTTTACTAGAAATCCTCCTCCTCTGTCTGGATTTATAGCCAGATTTGTTCTGACCCCTCAATATGTCCGTCCATGTGTTAGCTTGTCTTTTTCTTTCCCTGGTTCTTCTGTCGCCTGTGTGCTTCCCTGATAATTTTTACTTTCTGTTTTTTTTAATTATGCTGTTTACAGAATAATGGGAAGTAGCTCATTCTTTGGGTGGGTCTTCTGCCAGCGTTCTCCTTCATTGCCACCTGAAACCAGTCTGTCCTGTCCCTGCATTTCACTGCTACACACCCTTTGATTTGCAGTCTCTTCAAAATTTCAAAGTCATTATCTGGATCTGTAAATGTTTTCACTCTACCCTGGTTGTATATTCTTAGATTTGCAGGGTGTAGCATTCTCCACTTAAAACGCTATTTCGTGCATGCCCTCCTCAGTGGGATGGATGCTTCCCATTTTTGTCTCGTCTCAAATAAAAAAGTCAGTCTACACACATCCTTCTCCACTATGTAGTTTTTTCTCCCTGGCTTCCACAGTTCTTTCAGGGTCTTCTCATACATCTGGTATGTTTGAAGTAATGCAAATGTTGGTCTTGGCCATCTCATTGATTCTTGTCCCAGGCACCACACAGTACTGTGAGATCACCCTCTCTGTAACTCCCTTTCCACCAGACCTGTCCATTTTTTCAGTAACACTTTTTTTAACTGCTCTTTCACTGTCCACCCTTTCAAACATCTGTTGTACACCATTTATTTTAATATATTTCTTTCTTGCCTAGTCCTCTGCATCTGTTGCTTATGCTTCTAAACATTCAAGTCTTACTTTGACTGAGTCTGCTCTTGCCTTTAATTCTTAGTTTTCAGGAAGCATCTCCTGTGTAACTGAAGTACTCATGCCTTCCTTCCGTAATCTTTCTGATTTTGTTGTCTTGTGTGTTTAGGTTACCTGATAGGTACTTTACATGTCTTTTATTCCAGCAGTCTCATTTTCATTGTGACTGTCTCCTTCACCATTACTTCTCATGCAGTCTCCATTTCATTATTATTGTGCTGTCCTCCCATCATCTGCTTTTCTGTCGTCTTTTGGGTATCCATTCGCATTGCTGCTGAGTTATTTTGTTTTTAATTTATCAGCTGTGATTTTTTTTTTCACTTTTCTCAGTGGTACTGCATGGAATCTTGTAAATTTAGATTGCTAGTGTCACTACACTGTACCGGAAGTCACAAATGTACTTTTGTGACTTAAACAACTGACATTAGTTGACAACAGCTCAAAATTTTGATGCAATGGTTTATAATCTGGGACATTCCTGGAAATCGTTGACAGTTGAAGTATGGTAGTAGCAACATTTTAAAAAGTGTACCTTATTTTGGTCCTTGGTCCCTGATTGTGGTGTTGAGGTTGAAAACTATGCATTAACAATAAAATAATAGTAGTGATGCAGTAAGTGGCATAATTGTATGAGTGAGAAGCCTTTACAATTAGGACATAATTATTTGTATAACCAGCTTGTCTATTAAAATCTATAGACTAGTAATCTCTAGGAATTTAAATCATAAAGAAGTTAACAGTAAGTTATAGCTCATGTGTCTTTATTAGTAGAATTTCTAGGATTTTGGAAAAGTTGAGATATTTTAAGGTAACTCATTGATTTAACTGTGAGCTACATAGGATCATAGAAGATTACTAGGCAATTGTAGTTATTGGCCGTTGGGGCAGTTTTTCCATCTCTCTCAACTTTCTGATTTAAAAGCCCACATTTGCACTTGTTTTCCCCCCTTTCCTGTAACTAGTTTAGTCCAGATACAGATTCTTAGTTTTACCACTTGAATTTGCTTATTTGTGATCAGCACTTGTTCAGAACTTGTAAGCACTAAATAAGCTACTAATTACTACAGCACTCAACCTTCCTCATTACCTAGAGGAAAACAGTTTTGGTACTTACTTTCCTCACTTGCTTAGAGAAAAACTGCTCTTGTACTCACTTTCCTCACTTATCTAGAGGAAAATAGTTTTTTATTCAGGCACGTCCAAGGGTCAGCCCCCGGTGTTCTCTCCTGTCTATCTGATGAATCTGGGCATCTTGGGGCAATGTAGAAATTGTTTCGTACACAGACAACCCTCTCCTCCTACCACCCCAACACTACAACCTGTGAGAGATGCACTTATCTAGCCAAACTGGAGGTAAAGCTCTCTCCAACCAAGACTGAACTTGACAGTCAAGAGGAGAATGTAAATACTGGCACCACACTCATCACATAGTCTCACTAAATCTACACCACAAAAACATTTGCGGAGGCTCTCCATAATAATCTGCTCAAGCAACAGAGACCTCCAAAGCAGAAATGCAAGCAACCTCCACCCCCCCAACACAGCCCAAATGACACATAGCCCGCAGACTCAGTATGCCACTCAACCACAGCCAATAAGGCAGAACAACGTACCCAACACACTAGTCATAGGTGACTCTATATAGTCAAGCACACTGATGTCCCACTCACCAGGCTAAACAAGGAGAAGGTTACTGTCAGCTGCCTGTCTGGTGCCAGGATCCGCCACATAACCCACGCACTCAGGTCACTCCACAACAAGTACAAATATGACTCTGTCATTGTCCACGTTGGTGTGAACGACCTGAGACTCACTTCCCTGGACTACATGAAAAGAGACACGGAAGAGCTCTCCGATCTTGTAGCCCAGGCAGGTATGACCCTAGCCCTGAGTAGCATTCTGCCATCACCCAGAATGATACCGCAGTACAAGGACTAAATGATTGGCTTCAACAATTGGCTAAGATTCTCATGTCATTCTAAAGGGATCCAGTATCTGTCTGCATGGGATGACATGGTCGACAGACCACGATGCTTTGCCAGAGATGGCCTGCACCTGTCACCCCTGGTGTTCTGGATACTGGCTAAGGTTTTTGCTGCCCCTATAGTGCCTTTTTTAGGCAAGGTTCAAATGACAAATTCACCACTGTAACAGGAACAGGCAAGCAAAAACTGAGGGTGATGCTACTCAATGCTAGAAGTCTAAATCTCAAAATGCACTCACTCGAGGCACTCCTTTGAAATGGAGAACATTGATATCTGTGCAGTGACTGAGACCTGGTTCAAGGCTCCAGAGAACACCCCTGCACTACCAGGCTGTAACTCATACCACACTTTTCGGCCATGTAACCTGGACTGGAACACCAAAGGCGGAGGTGTATCTATATTCATTAAGGATATCCACACCTCCAGGCTAGTTGCTCAGCATAATGCATCAGAGGTTATCAAAGTGCAACTAACTCTGGGCAAAACTGCAATCCAAATTTTAGCTTGCTACAGATCTCCCACCATGCCCCAGGATTCCCACTCCTCTTTTCTTGATGTACTGGAAAATATTACAGTTCAACCAAACACCCTAATAATGGGCGATTCCATCTACCCCACCATTAACTGGGAAAACTACTCGTGTACCAACTCCTTCGCTCAATGCTTTCTGGAATTCATAAACTCCAATGCCCTGTATCAACTTATCCATACCCACACCCCCACCAGGGGCAACAATATCCTAGATCTAGTAATTTACCAACATGAGTGACCGGTGTTCCACACCTGAAGTCAATGCCTCATTGTTCCGATCCGACCGTAAGCTAATCACCCTAGATGTTCATCGTGTTTCACTGTTGCAGTCATTACTGTAGGGTTCTTCTTGCCGGCAGGCAGCCCTCGGTCGGCCAGAATCCCAAAGTCTGGGACCGGCGCCGGCTGTGTACTCGTCCTCCCTGACGTCAGTGCGCCAGGAGTACAAAGCTCCCAGCCGACGCCATGTTCTCCAGTCTTTCGTGCCGCGCGGTGGAAGCAGTTCGCAAGTGCCAGTCGGCTGACTCCTGTTATTTTTGGTGCTTCAAACCGAAGACATTCTTCTTTTCAAAGCCAAGTACCCCATTGGGGAAACTTTTTTTCTTGCTCCAGTCCGATGTCAGAAAAAGTTAATAATTGTATTTCATGTGGGAAGCAAATACCTCATAAGGATTTTCATTCTTGCTGTATTCCTTGCCTAGGCCCTGACTGACGTAGCTAGTTGTCGGTTTTGTGCTAGATTTAATCAACGTACTATTAAACGGAGATACGATTTTGCCTTTCATTACTGTGGGAGGCGATTTAATTATAACATGTCGTTGGACACGCTTCCGACTACCGGAGTTCATAAAAGGCGCAAGGATAAAGATAGGCCTCCGAGGTCCAAATCAGACAGTTTACAATTAGAGCCAGCTGCCGGTTCGGCCGTCGTCAGTGAGGCGCTTTCGCAGCCCCTGTTGTCGTCCATTTCAAACCGCTTGCCGATACAGACTCCCACGAGGAGCCAACTAGGCCTTCGGATATTCCAGGTGCAGGACCTTCGGATAATGCTCCCTCGGATGGGTCCGGAGCCGCTGTGCAGGTACTGGCTTCCGAGGGGTTTTCAGGCCTACGCAGCTTCAGGTAAAGGCAAAGGCAAAGACTCCTTCTAAAACAAAGACTTAAGCCCAGGCCTGCTCTGATCCGGGACCTAAATCTTAAAAAACAAATGCTTAAAATGGCTGAGGACTTGCTAGCTATAATTAGGGGTTCCCATCCCCCTCCAGACAAAAGGCCAAGACAAGAATTGGATTATGAATCCTCTGATCAGGTATCTATCTCTTTAGTGTCTTCCTCTGAACAGGATTATACTTTTCCTCCTTATGAGGATTCTGATGCTGAAGAATCCTTTCCTTCAGCTTCTCCTCCTGAAGATTACTCTTTTGGGGAAACTTTACATGACATGAGGGAACATTTTCACTGGGAGGGGCAGGAGTACTCTGAATCTAAGAGAAGGCTTAGGGATTTCCTTCTTCCCCAACACAGAACCCTGGCTATACCTCCTATTTTGGATATTGTGGATGATGTCTTTACTGAGTCTAATTTAACCCCAGACTCCTTTCCTCCATCCCCTGCTAAGCCTGATAGATATTAGAGTCCCTGACTCTCACCAGTTTCTGTTTAAAAATCCTACTGCTGATCCAGAAACCATTTCTCAGGGTCCTAAGGGTGTTAAGGCCACTAATGCTAAGAACCCTATTCCGTCAGATAAGGATTCTAGAGCTTTGGAGAGATGGGGCAAAAAAAAGTGTACACTTCTGCTACTTTATCTATTGGGGCTTTGAATTGTCAATTTCATATGTTGAAATATCAGCAATACCTTTAGTCTGTTATGAAACAAAAAAATGTGTACCATTTCTGCATTGGCAGACAATAAGGAATTACAAGATTTGATGCATGCTACTGAGCAGGTGGGGAAACATACCTTGCACTGTGGTTTTGATGCTTTGGAGGCCTCTTGCAGGGCAGCAGCCGCTGGCACGGTCATTAGAAGGCATGCATGGTTAAAGGAACAAAATTTGCCTGATCAAGTAAAAGCAAAATTACTGGATGCTCCTGTTCAATATAATGTTCTGTTTGGGTCTAAGGCTGAAGAGGTAATAAAGAAAATGGAGGATAAGATAAAATCCATGCAAACGGTTAAGGATTTCTTACAAGTTTAGCCTCCTAGATTTAGCAGAAATTGGCCAGCTAAGAATTGGTCCTTTCCCAGCTCTGACAGGCCTCAGAGGGGTAGATATAGGCGCCCCAGAGGGAGGGCCCAAGCACAGACCTCGTATAGGCCTAGACAGTGGAGTGCTTCCGCCCCCAGGGGTGGAGAAGATGGGTCTCAACCTTATAGGAAACAGGCTCAATGACTCCCCCTGCATGGCTCCAGGAACCTCTCTCCTGGATTCTCCTCTGGGAGGAAAACTTTCTCTTTTTCACCGAAATTGGACTTGCATAACCCAAGACAAGTGGGTTCTGGATGTAGTTTTAAGAGGTTACAAATTCCACTTTCACACCTTGCCAAAACCAAACGGATGGCCAGACCTACCAAAAACTCAGTGGGCGGAGGCATTAAAATAGGTGAGGTCCCTCATGGCTATGAGGGCCATAGAATTGGTTCCAAATTCAGAGACGGGACAAGGCTTTTATTCAAGACTCTTTAGTTCCCAGAAAGCAAAATACTTGGAGACCCATCCTGGATCTGTCAGTCTTAAATTACTTTCCTGGAGATACCAAAGTTCAAGATGCTTACTCTGCAGCAGCTCCTGCCAATGTTGAGCAAAAATGCATGGATGATGACATTGGACTTAAAGGAGGCTTACCTACACATTCCTATCAGACAGGAGTGCATTAGATACTTGAGGTTCAAGGCAGGCCCGAAACATTACCAATTCTCTGCACTGCCCTTTGGCTTATCTACTGTGCCCAGGGTCTTTACCAAGTGCCTGGCACCAGTAGTAGCTTACTGCAGACTCAAGGGAATTCAAATTTACCCTTATCTGGACGACTGCCTTATTCAAGCAGATGGCAAGGACATCTTACTCCAGCACCTGGAATTTGTTCAGAATCTACTCAAGTGCCTGGGATTCACTGTGAACGTAAAAAAGTCAAATTTGACACCCACTCAACAGATAACTTTCCTGGGTGCTCTTTTAAGCACTACAACCCAGATGGCATTCCTGACGCCAGAAAAACAACTTTAGCTGGCTTCAACGTTCAAAAGCCTGGCGTTAATGTCTCTGCTAACTGCAAGGAAATTCCTGCAGGCTTTGGGTTACATGGCTTTCTTCATCCTACTCATACCATATGCAAGACTGCATATGAGGAAGATACAATGGTGCCTAAAAAGCGTATGGTCCCAGCATTGTCACAGTCTGGAAACAGTGATTGCTGTCTTGCCTTGCCTGCAAAAGGAATTTCATTGGTGGGCCACGGCATGTCTTCAAAACAAAGGGAAAGCCTTCAGTCTACCTCCAGCCAACCAAGTGATAACCACGGACGCCTCGGATTATGCATGGGGAGCCCACTTGTAGGGGAAAGGCCTGCAAGGTTTTTGGACAGAGGATCAGAAGCATCTACATATCAATTTAAAAGAGATGTTATCTGTACAAAATGCCCTCATGGCTTTCAGGGATCTTTTACAGCCAGGGCAGCTACTGATACGGACGGACAGCACCACAGTTATGTGGTACATAAACAAGCAGGGGGGGTTCACACTCCTATCCCCTTTGCAGACTAGCCACGACTCTATGGAACACAGCACTATCTTGCAAAGTGGATCTACAAGCTCAATTCCTGCCAGGGAAACAAAACACTCTGACAGACAGCCTGAGCAGGAATCTGTCAGACCCACACGAGTGGATGCTAGACACCCAAATATTCAAGATGATTACAGAAGCCTGGGGTTGCTCGGACATGGATCTATTTGCATTTCCCCACAACTACCAGTTACAGACTTTTTGCACAAGGACATATATCACAAGCTAGCATGGAAAGTAGATGCTCTCGCATTCAGTTGGAGGAACCTCTCGGGGTATGCCTTCCCACCACTGCCTCTTCTACCAAAGGTGTCATTAAAAATAAAACAGAACAAACCAAAGATGATCTTACTGGCCCCGAATTGGCCTAGACAGTTTTGGTACTCAACACTGATAACTCTATCCCAGGAACCTCATTGGATTCTACCTCAGATTCCAAATCTTTTGTCTCAACATCAGGGCCAGGTCCTGCACTCTCATATCAAAACTCGCAGCCTGGTGTATTCAGGGTCTATAATTAATCCTACCCTTTCCAAACAAGTTATGGATATCATCTTAGAAGCCAGAAGGCCTAGCACTAGGAAATCTTATGCAGGAAAATGGAAGAGATTTTGCACCTGGATGCAGGCTCAGTAATCGGATCCTATCATTCCAAATATTCCATTGATTCTGCATTACCTAAGAGATATGTTGCATAAGGGTTTATCTTTTTCTTCCATAAAAATACATGCCTCAGCTATCTCTGCATATTATAATACAGATCCTCCAATTTTTTCATATCCACTTCTGAAACAATATCTTGGAGGAGCAAAGAATTTAAGGCCCCCTAGGACTCCACCCATTCCTGCTTGGGACCTCAATTATGTACTGGAAAAGCTTACTCTGCCACCTTTTGAGCCTGCTGCCACATCCGATATAAAGTATTTATCATGGAAGACTGTTATCCTACTGGCTTTAACTTCAGCCAGGAGAGTCCCGGAGTTACAAGCGCTCATGGTTGTGGAACCTTACATTATTTTTCATCAAGACAGGGTTTCTTTGAGGACTAACCCTACTTTCATGCCTAAAGTGGTTTCTAAAGTGGCTTTAAACCAAACTATTCACCTGCCAACTTTTTTCCCTAATCCACAAAATAAGGGGGAGAGGATCTTGCATTCTTTGGACGTACACAGGCAGCTTCGCTTTTACCTGGACAGAACCAAGGATATCAGGAAAACGGAACAACTGTTTGTTTGAAGCTATTTCAAAACAGACCATTTCTAAATGGATTGCTCATGGAATCAGATTTTGTTACTCTCATCATGGAAAGCAAATCCCTGGAAAAATTAGGACTCGCTCTACCAGAGCTGCTGCTACTTCAGCTGCCTTTCTCAGGGGAGTCCCTACCAAAGATGTTTTGGAAGCTGCAACTTGGAGTTCAGTGCATACTTTCTCTAAGCAGTATAATCTCCCTCTTTATTCTAAATCTAGGGCAGGCTTTGCTTCTGCAGTCTTGTAAGGCCTTCTAGCCACCCCTTCTACTCTATAACCACCACCCTTTTTCTCAGCTTTGGGATTCACCCCTACAGTGATGACTGCAACAGTGAAACACGATGAACATAGTAAAGTTGTGTACGCTTACCATAAATGTAGATGTTCGAGCGTCTTCACTGTTGCAGTCTGGGTTACCCACCCTCCTGTCCCCTCTTATACTTTTATTGGTGTGGTTCCCTGCTTCACACTTCTTCTGAGGTGTATTTGCTACAGGGTATGGGGTTTGTTGTATGTTACATTTTTGTTTTACTTTTAGCCTTTATTTTTGGGCACCTGACATCTGAGGCAAGAAAAACTGGAGAACATGGTGTCGGCTGGGAGCTTTGTACCCCTGGCACACTGACGTCAGGGAGGATGAGTACACAGCCGACACCGGACCCAGACTTTGGGATTCTGGCCGACCGAGGGCTGCCTACGGGCAGGAAGAACCCTACAGTGATGACTGCAACAGTGAAGACACTCTAACATCTACATTTATGGTAAGTGTACACAACTGTACTATGTCCACATTCTGCCCCCACTCCCCATTAAGGAAACCATGGTAAAAACATTTCTCCAAAGCCAACTTCATGCTTCTTAAGACAGAAGTGGTGAACTTCATGACACCCCTGCAGATGGACAATACAGTTACGACTACTGTATCCTACATAATTGCACTTTATAAGCACTTACATGAGTGCATGGATCATGCTATCCCAAACAAAACCGAGATGCTATCCTCCAAAAAAAAAAGAAGCCAATCTGGTGGTCCCCTGCCATAAACAAACTGTACAACAGACGGAAGAAACTGTTGCAAAAGAGAGTAAAAATCCCATGAGTGGAGGAGCTCCCTGGTCAGCCTCGGTAAGAAGCTGAGATCCCTCGTAAAATCCTCCAAAGCTAGTCACGAAAACAAAATCACCACTGATTCTAAAGACAACCACAAAGCATTCTATAGTTATGTCAAGAATCTCGATGGCAACACTCAGATCTGCTCTGAGTTGCAGCACAATGGCACTAAATATACAGACCCAACTGATATTGCCAACATCCTGGCAGATACGTTCAGTGCTAACTTTACCCCCCTCTCACCCCTAAAGGGCCCATCTCTATACCGGAAGAATGCAAAGTTCCTGTAATCATGGCTGCACAGGTAAAAACCACACTCTCCAAAGCCGAGAACACAGCATCCGTGGGACCAGACAATATCCCAGGCTGCGTTCTACACGAACTACAGAACGAACTGGCACCCCACCTAAGTATCATGTTCAATCGTAGCCTCACCTCAGGCTTTGTGCCCACTGAATGGCGCACAGTGATGGTTATCCCACTCCACAAAGGGGGAGCCACCACAGACCCTGGGAACTGCTGCCCCATTAGCCTGATGAGCCTGGTCTGATGGGCCATGGAATGTATCATCCTAGAACTTATAAACAAAGACAGTGGTAATCTCCAAACTCTGGACCCCACCCAGTTCGGGTTTGTAAAAGGCAGATCATGTCTCTTAAACCTGATAGACTTCTTTGAAGTAGTCACCAAAGCCGTAGACGAGGGTATGGTGGTTCACACAGCCTATCTAGATTTTGCCAAGGCTTTCAACACCATCCCCCACTCTGGAGTTATAGATAAAATCACTAAACTAGGTATAAATCCCTATGTCACAAGATAGGTTGCCAACTGGCTCACTGACAGAACCCACACTGTGAAAGTAGCAGACTCTAAATCCGACTTCAGACCAGTGACATGTGGAGTACCACAGGGTTCTGTCCTGGGTCCTCTCCTGTTTGGTATCTACTTCTCTGAAGTACAGGCTAACACAGAATGTCTTTGGCTAACGAAGTTTGCAGATGACTGCAAACTAGGAGCCATAATCAAAACTCCCAACGATGTGGACATCCAACAAAAGGGCCTCACTTGAGATAGATGCTTGGTATCAAAGCCATGGCCTCAAGCTCAATGCCAAAAAGTGCATTGTCATCCCTTTGGTAAAAACTCTGTACCCATGAACTACAACATAGGCGGTAGTATACTTAACACCGAAAGTGTAATGAGACCTTGGGACACAGGTGGACAGTAGTCTCTCCTTTGATAGTCGCATTGCCACAGTAGTCAGGAAATCCTTCTATGTGGCACACCTCATCACAAAAGGTTTCTCATCCAGAAAAAAAAGAGGTCATTGTTCCCCTGTACTCATCACTCATTAGACCCATTATAGAGTACAACACCCCTTTTGGTGTGTACCACACAAGACATCTACAACAACTGGAAAGGCCGCAGGAATACCTGACACAGAGGATTACCGGCCTCAAACAGATGCCCTACGCAGACCGTCTCAAAAAACTTCAGCTTTACTCCGTTACATATGGCCTACTCGGAGGTGATCTCCGCCTAACCTACAAAGCTGTCAAACCCAGAGCTGTTTGATATGCTCCACTTAAAGAAATCCCAATCCCTCCGAGCTACACGCTCTAAGGACCTAAACCTTGTCACCACAATAAACAGAACATGCTGGAGGGATAGATTCCTGTCCCAGCGACCTCCCATACTCTGGAATAAACTACCTATCTATATCAAACAAAGCTCCTCATTAGCAGTCTTCAAGAAAAATCTTGATTGGATGGGAAATAGGAAATTCACCCCGCGGATCACTTCTGTGGCTCTGCTCGACAGTGGCACAGAAAAATGATTTTCTTGGGTGGCAAAAGCCAGGGTACCTTTTTGGCTGGGCTTGTATAGGCCCAAGGGCCGATAGCCTAGTACCTACCTATGAACCTATAATGGCCCTGAGGTCCTTACAAGCCTAGCCAAGAGTTTATCCCCAAAAAGAAACCTCTGTCAGCACCTGTCACCCCTGTCTGAGGGACACAGGTGGAGCCCTGGGGGCAAATTTGTGGTTTCCCATCTACGCATCCGGGTTGAGCTTGAAGAGGGGTCAGTGATGTATTTTGTTTGATGTGTATGGCGAAGTCCATTCTGGAGACGGGGCAGCCTCTGGGAGACACATCTGTCTCTCCAGCAGGTTTTGTTAATGTCACACATTAGATTTAGCTCTTTCGGTTGGGTAATGTGCGAAGAGTTAGACTTATGGATATGGAGCATCTCTAGTAGAGCAGGGTCTGAGATTGTCTTGTAGGTGAGACGCAGATCATCTCTGAGCAATCTTTGATACTGAGTAGAATGATGGTGATTTGAGCCTCTCCGCATAGGACAGGTGTTGGAGGCCATGGATCCTCTTTGTGAGGTATTTCTGTGGCCTTTCCAGTGGTGCAGATGTTTGGAGAGGTACATACCAAACTGGGCGTTGTACTTAATAATTATTGGCCTAATGAGGGAGGAGTACAGAGAGGTAATAACTTTTTTTTTTTGTATGCAGTCCCATTTCCTTGTGAGATAGCCAAGTAAAAGGCTTTTCTGACCACTGCCTCTACATGATGGTCGAATATGAGATTGTTGTGAACCTGTGTACCCAGGTCTCTCACCACAGGTTGTGTGCTTTGGGGGTTGCTGTTGATGTGGTAATCAGTAGGGGCCATGTTTTTGCCGAATGGTGTGATAATACATTTTTTTGTACTTAAGGCTATGACTTTGGCGCCAGTCATTTTGTTGCTGTGAGACCCTCTTGCAGTATGTTATCATTTGGGGAGTCGGTGACAGCACCCAAGTTACAGTCCGCAAACTTGGTCAGCCACAGGCCTTTTGTCTTTGCCTGGACCTCTAACAAGTAGATGTCAAACAGTAGGGGTCCCAGGACAGATCCCTGGGGAACACCACTAGTGACAGGTGTGCTGTTGGAAATGGCACCTATTTTGACCTTATGGGTAATATTGGTGAGCCACTTGGCCACCCACCTATTCACATTTCTAGTGGGTAATGTAATGTTGCCTGTGGGCTGTTTTTGAAGGTGATGGTGACAGGAATTGCATGTTGTACATCTAGTAGTAAGGAGTTCCAGGATTTGGATACTGCTGCAGAGAAAAGGTGTCCCTACACAAGTTGTGAGTAATTTGTGACTTTAGTAAGGAGGAACTAAACTCCCAGTTTATCTGTAGCTGGTGTGAGGACTCCCTTTCTTTACAGCAGTATCTAAAAACTGGAACCATTAAGTTAAACCTGCTAAACTGGTTTAGAATCAAACCATGCCTTTTTCCACAAATGTAGTGTTCAAGCCATGGAGATGGAGAACCTCCGTCCATACTTGTCCTTTGGAGGTGATTGGTGAGTTGTAAGTTAGGATTTGTTTCTCCAGCATTCTCTGCGTAGCCCAGCTTCAGGTGCTGTTTGCCCTCCTATTCAAGTCCAGAGTTCTGTTCTTCCTACAATCGATTTGTGCTGAGCTTGCCAAGGCCCTTAAGGGAGCTTTGTCACTGGCAGGCAGTTTCTGTTCCCCCTATCTCTCTACCCTTTGTGAGGTGATGAGTTTTCCCATCAGTTAAACTTATTTTTCTGTCTCCTGGCCCTAATGTTCTGATGAGTTCTGTACTTCATGTGCTAGAAAGCCATCTTGTGAGCTTTCATTTTCCAATATCCACTGTTATGGTATTAAGTAATCCAATGCCAGCATCCCCCCAGAATAGGGCCCTCTGAATGGTTCATTTTGGTTCCATGCTGTCTGTGGGACAGGGGTCCTGTATTGCCCCTCCTTTGATATAGGCGTGGTTGCTTACACCTCTGTTGGCTCTGCTATGAGCTCTAGTGCATTCTTCATTGATTCCTATGCTGGTTTCTCTGACATTAGTACATCCTCTTACTGAATGGTTTTTGGGTTTATTTTTTGCCCATCTGGACTTGGATAGACCATCGTTGATAAGGCTGTCATATGCTATAAAGACTGTGTTATGGGGACGACCAGTGTCAGCATTGGATTGCATCATGTTGGAGGACTCGCCACAGGACTTCCTTCCTCAGTGTGTCACCAGGCCTTCCTTTGGTGGTATCACAATTTTGTACAGTCAGTACCTCACCCGTATATTCTATCTGTTTCAGACCATGTTGAGGTCTGTATTTATACCAGCAGCTGTGGTATTGAATTTTTCATAGTATGGCTTGGTGTCAGTGTTTTGTATCTGCTTGACATTGATCTTGTTGACAGTGATGCTCTTGACCATCAGTGGTGCTCCTGGTGCTGATTACAAATGTTGAGCTCTTGATGCCTGTATTGGGGCAAACCTACCGGGTCAGTGAAACAGCTGACAGCATTGGTATTGAATCTAACAGCTTTGCAGTGGCCTCCATCAGTGCTGCTTGTTTTTCGCCAGAACCAATGTCTTCATTGTGGAAGTAGACCATTCCTGAGGCTTCTTGCCTCTCTGTCAGCAGTGGGTGGGAGAGGAACCCACCAAAGCATCTTCATCCACAAAGGATCTCTTCCAGTTTCCAGATTCCAGTCTCTGATAAAACATGGGAAGTTGCATGTTAAACTTGGTGGACTTCTTCGAGACAGTCACCAAAGCCCTAGACGAAGGCAAATCTGTGCATACGGCCTATGTAGACTTAGCTAAGGCTTTGACACAGTCCCCAACTCTGGCATCATTGATAAACTCGCCCCCCTGGGTATCATCCCATATATTGTCAGGTGGGTTGCAAAAAGACTCGCTGTTGGAACTCCTACACTCAAAATAGGGGACTCCACCTCCTCCACCAGACCCATAACCAGTGGTGTTCTACAGGGAGCAGTTCTGAGACCCCTACTGTTCAGAATCTACTTCTCTGAAGTACAGACTACAGGACTGTGGCTGACGAGGTTTGTTAATGACTGAAACCCTTAACGATGTCAGTATCCTGCAAAAGAAGGTCTTACGCAGACTAATGACTGGTGCCAAAGTCATGGTATTAAACTTAATGCAAAAAAATGCATTATCATCCCCTTCGGCAAGGGTGGGGATCCTGCAAAGTACCGCATCAATAGCAATACCCTAAGCACACAGTTAGTGGTGAGAGATGTGGTCACACAGGTCGACAGCAACCTTTACTTCGATCAGCGTGTCTCCACTGTGGTAAGAAAGACATTTTATGTTGCTGATCTCATAAGTAAGGGCTTTGCCTCCAGAAAAAGAGGTTACAAACCCCCCCCCCCCTACTCTTCCCTCATAAAGTCATTAACATAGTACAACATAGGTGCTGATTTTAGTGTCTGCTTGAACCACACACCCTTGAGAGCACAAGTTGAACTTTGGCTAGGCTTGTAAGGGCCTTGGGGCATTAGCCTGGTAACCTCCTGCGATCCATGGGCAGACAGCATTGTGAGTTTACCAGAGAATGTATGGATTGGTAATCTTCCCCACCATGTCATCAGTCCCGAGGCCTTGCCTGACTGCCCCCCCCCCCCCCACACACACACACACACGCACACACACACACACACACACCCTGTTTACATGGCAACATTTCACAGCAAATAGGTAGGGATAGTATTATCCACATGGTACAGGATTCCCTTCTAAATTTGAGTCACACCCCTTCTGAAGATTTCAGCAAGGAAAGAGATTCAACTTCCATGCAAAAAAAAAAAAGACATTGAAGAGGGTCTCCCAGACCTGAAAGGGTTAGCACTTAAGTTCTTTTTGAATCCCCCCAACACACAGAGACAGCATACAGTTTTAGATTTAAGACAAGTAAGACCTTTTATTTTCAGGAAAACATTTTGCTTGGTTGCAGTGAAGTTAATCTTTCCATACCTATCGTGATGAGACATGTTGTACTCTCTTTAGACTATGGGGGCACCTACTAACACAAGTGTGTGGTGAGAGTATCTGTGGATGAAAGTACAGGCAGTCCCCGGATTATGGACATCTGACATGCAGACAAGCCATTAGATTTGAATGTGCTGCCACAATGTCAGAAATAATGTGAAAATATTAAAATCGTTGAAAAGTTACCCAAATAGAGAGAGTGAAAGGGGTTGTGTGAGTGAATACAGGTATGAATGAGGAAAAGGGTGTGTGAAGAGTGAGAGCGAACCATCCCCTGGCAGCAGTTGAGGTGGGTGGTTGCATAAGGAAGAGGGTGTTATGGAATAGGTAAAGTAGGGTTAAGCGTGTTTGTGTCGTACCTCTTAGAGCAAGAAATCTGGACAAAGCCATAAATGAGACAAATGCCCAAAAATAGGGACAATTTTAAAAATTAGTGCTCATACAGTTTTTGCATTAACATGAATTTTCTAAAGGGTATGAATTCTGAAACTCAAATGTCTGTCATTATTTTCTCACTTCAGTTTCTAACAATTTGCCACTACTTTTGCTAAACAACCACAATTTTATGAAAAATGGATCAAAAATATGAGGCAAAAAATCTGGACATTCTGAGAAAATCTGTACAGTTGAGAGGTGTGTGTGTGTGTGTGTGTGTGAGAGACAAAGTCCTCATAAACACTGCATTTAATAACGATGCCTTAAACCAGCTTTTTTAATAGGAAGTAAGGAAGCATAGCTACAGTATACAGTATTATGTTTTAACATTTTTTTGTTTGGAAGGGTTTCTAAAATGTTTTATATGCAAAGAAAGTAAAATAAATACTAGACTGAGGCAAACATTTGACTGTGACATTTTAATAAGAACCATATGTACGTGTTTTGACTTTCATACAAATTTCACTTGAGGGCAGACTAAAAAAACGGATCTCGTCTTTAACCTGGGGGCTGCCTGTATGTACCTTCTGCTCTTATCAGTGAAACAAAATTACCCATTTCCGGAACATATGTCAACCATAGAGGGCCACTCAAGGAGTTGCTCTCATTTCTAGTAGGAGCCAGTCATTATCAGTTCTGGACAATTCCATTCCAACCCACAGTGTTCACCAGATGCCGATCAGTAACTGCTAACTAGAAATCGCAGAGAACTAAGATCTTCCCATTTACGCAGGAATCTAGCTGCTAGGACATATCACTATTCAGAAGTTTTCTGATCAAGAGTCTGTAGTTTAAAACTATATACTCTTTTTAAGAGATTACTTTGAGCCTTTTTTTTTTTTTTTTTTTTTTTTTTTTTTTGAAGTATCAGCTGTTCTCATCCCAACTGTTTACTTGGCAGCAGTTTTGACACGTCTGCCAAGACTTGTATGTTATCTTATAGGTCAAAGTTTTCATGATCATAAATACTTGTTGTTTATCTGTTTTATTTAGTTACTTGTTCAGTTATTTGCTTACTTTTTGTTTTTGACTGGATAGGTGGGCTGGTTTGACACCTTTTGGCTATGGCTTGGGCTCCATAGAATAGAGCAAGTGTACAGTTATATAAAAAAGAAACTAAGCTGAGCAATACAACACACAGATGAATAAATGTAGAGAAGTAATTTTAATCAAATGAATTGAGCATCAATCTGTAAATGTTGCCTATTTTAAGCATAGAGATTTAAATAAGACTTGACATTAAGTCTTTAAAAAAAAAAAGCTACAATAACGTTGATGTACCATTTCATTGTTGTCAGTTTCCTGGAAATAGTAATCCAGTGGATACTGCCTTAATTTCGGCAGTTAGGCTGTTACGAGAGGCAGGTCTTAGTCTTGAAAATGATTTTTCTCCTGTTCATTTTTTTGAAGGGTGGTCTGACAAGCATAATATTCTCCTGACTGCTTCTTGGAGAATGTTTGTTCCTGGAATGTTAATTTGTTTCTCAGTGGGAGTTAGTATCAAATTTTTAGGATTTTGAAGAGGCGACATCTTATAACTGCGAAGATGTTTTGTCAAAGACTGGTAACCGGTTGAGCTCTCTAATGAAGTTGCAGTGGTGTGTTTGATTTGCTAGGAGTGCAGATCTAAAAACTTTTTCTGTAATCTGAATCCTGTGGGTATTGTAGAAGGAGTGTAGCGATGGCAATGGAAAATCATATTCAAGCTCTGGCAAAAAGTATGCTTTTAATAAAACATATTCCTAAAATCCCTAGGCAAATCTATTTGTTTTTATTTTACATTTGTTTACTGGGGAGATCTGACCGGAGAGGGCCGTCCATTTTCAGCGGAGGCCCGGGGAGAAAAGCTCTGTAACAATTGCTAACATATTATATGCAAGGTATTTACATGAGCATTGTGGTTTACACATACAGTTATAAAATATAGCAGATAATAGCATAAGATATTTACATAAGTGTAATGGTTTAGACATACAGTTAAAAGTATAGCAGGTAGTAACATATGATTGTTGTTCATACAGTTTAATAGAGATAATCTTGAAGATAAGAAAGGAAAAACTAAAATAAAATACTAACCAGTTCATCTTGAAGATGTAATAAAAACAAGAGAAGAAAGGTAAAACTAAAAAATGCTAGCCAGTTTGTCATAGGAGGAGAATATAGTCAAGCTCATATAAGGTTCATTGACAATTTAAGGGAAAGCTTTTCAACTTAGTCTAGGGGAAGAGTTAGTGGGTATAGATGGGACAGTGGGGAGTAGGCGGTGGTGAGTTGGTAAGTAACGTGTGATAATGTATAGTGCATCTGTGGGAGTTTTAAAGAAGAGGTTGGATAGTGGGTAGGGGAAAGGTGTTAGAATATGTCAGCCAGGTCCTAGGCAGTTGCATGTCTGGGAGTTGTTTAGGTGGGAAATAAGCTGCTTTTTGAAGATGGTTTTGTTAGGTTGTACTCTAATTTTATTGTGGTAGGGAGTTCCAAGTCTTGGCAATGGTGCTAGAATACAGGGAGCCACCAGAGCTGTAATGGCTTTTGGAGATGGATTAATGCCTTGTTAGTGGACCTAAGTTCTTGGTTATTGGAGTAGAGGGTGATCAGGTCTTGTAAGGCTAGAGTTTTATCAGGTTGGTACAGTGTTTGGTGAGTTAGAAGAAGTTGGTTTAGAGCCAAGGTGTTTGGGCGTTCTAGCCAGGAAAGATGTTTTAGGGCTTGACAGTGGTGGGTGCGGTAGGAGGAGTTTGTGGCGAATTTTGCTATTTTATTGACGCATACTGATAGCTTGTTTTAAATTGCTCTTGTTTAGATTAATTAGGACAGGACATACAGTAAGGTAGAGAAAAGATGGGTATGAGTTTGGGTAACTTTACTGTTGCTGTTTAGGAAGTTTTTACATCTGTAAAGAGTACCTAGTTTTTTGATTGTGGTTATTGTATGAGCTATGTGTTTGTCAAATTTCATATTATCGTCACTAATTACTCCTAGAAATTTGGTTTGTGTGATGGGGGCAATAGGGGTAGTATCTGATGCAGAAATACAGAATGGGGGAGTAGGTAATACAGAATGGGGGAGTAGGTACTGCTGCTTTGGAAGGAAGGAAGAGCATAAGTTGGGTTTTTTTTAGGATTTAGTATTAGCTGGGAGTTTGTTAGTCAGGTTTCAGTGGATGTAATGGCTTCTTGGGTCTTGATGTGAAGTTGTTGGAGGGTGGGGGCAGAGCAGATTAAGGTGGAGCTAGGGTATTGAACCCCAGCCATAGCAGTACCACTGCACTCATCCATTTTAGTAAACTAATAAATATGCAATGCAACAACAGCCAGCTAGTGTCTGCAGTTTTTTTTGACTCATCAAAGGTATTTGATAGTCTCCCATGCAAAATTTCTAACATCAGTCTCAGAATTAAATCTAACTACCCCCACTTTATTATGGTTTCAAGACTACCTCTCCCAACGCCAACAAGCTGTTCAGTGGAAAAACTCATTTTCCCACCTACTTCCTGTAAAACTAGGAGTACCCCAAGGATCAATCCTAGGACCCTTACTTTTCACTGTACTTACAAATCTTAACGTTGATGTTAAGATATAGGAAAGCAACTCCTCCTCTTTTAGCTGTATGGTCTTTTCGTAGTATGCTGTAACCAGGGGGAAGTATTACTTTGTTATTAATGTGTGGTTTAAGCCATGTTTCTGAGGAAGATGTCAGGTAAGTATAATGCTATGGTTGCATGGAGTTTAGTGGTTTTGTTAAGGATGCTTGTTATGTTATAATTTATTATTAGAATATCAGATGTTTTCTTAGGTAGGCTAGTATTTGTTGTAGGCTGATTTTGGTGATTTAATGGACTTAATGAACCTGGGTTGGGGTTGATATCTCCACTGCATAGGAGGTGAGAGGTAATGTTTATTATGGTTTTAGGTATTTGGAGAAGGGAAGTCGCACTGTATGGATATGCTAGATTTGCTTTGATAATGGAAGAGTTTGTATGGGGTGTAGGTCATAGGTGGTGTGGTTAGAGTGGGGGTGAGATGAGTAAGGGGTAGTTAGTGAATGTTGGAGGTGAGGTTGAGGTGGGGTGACTTATGTTGGGGATTGAAATGAAGTAGGGTGAGGTTAGATGGGTGAGTGCCAGTGTTAGAATTATTTGATGGGAGTACATGTTTGGTTTGTTAGAAATGGTAGGCGTGTACAGAGATAACACTGTGGAATGTGTAGGGATCCTGCTAGTATATTTGTAGGATGGACTGTAGCAACTGAGTGGGGAGGTACTATGTATAGAGTGTGTATTATGAGACCAAAGGCAGGGGAGGGGGTGGTGATTGTGTGATTGGCTGAGGGATGGAGGTTATATGTGGGTTTGGTAAGGTTAGCTATAAAGGAAATGAGCTAGGGGTGGGTGAGAATGGGGGTAGGGGAGTGGAATGAGCCCGAGCAAAGTGGGCAGAGCTCTACCTAGGAGGTAGGAGGTAAGAGCTGAAAAAAAAAGTATCGGGAGTCTAGGTAATGAAGGGGAATCAGTGTTGTGCTTTAGTCACAGAGATTATGCCAACTGTGTTTCCACTAATTCACTGTGAATGGAAAAATAACTTCTGTGAAGGGACTTGGGTGACTTTACAGTTGACAGAAATATTGGAGAATTTAAATATCTGTAGAGCACTGCCCTGCTTACAGGATGAGCTGCTTATCTGAGCTATGATTCAGTTGTTTGGTGCTGTACTGTCACCTAGTGGCAGTTAGTTGCAATGACAGGGAATGGAAAAAGGGGAAAAGACCTTGCAAATGTGCACGCTATGTCAATGTAATAAAATTAAGTAAAAGCACTAACAACTAGATGCAGTAATTAGCTAACTGGGAATAACCTACATAAGAATATTTGAGAGAGTAAAAGTCCTAGTACTGAGTCCTTTTGCCTTAAGCTGTTTGCAGGATAGTTTTCAGAAATTCTTCACGGGGTGGGGGGAAGACAGTCAAGACTGGAGTAGAGCTAGAGCTGTATGAAAAAGGAGATGTAACAAAAGTCTTGCTGTGGGTAGGCAACAGTAAACATTTTATATGCATCCATTCTAGAGGTCCCCCATGCCAGTGCTCAGTAGTAGCCAGTCTTTGTCAAGTGGTGCCAGCATTCATACCCTATGTCACACCAAAGTCAGAATATCCAGGATCTGTAGAATGCACCTCCAGTGGTGTATGAAGGTCACTTGCCAATTTTACAATGTGAAACACTGTTTAGCTACTGCCATCCACAGCTTCAGTGTCTACAGATACTTCTGCCCTTTAGTAGGTGGAGGCATTGCAGTGGACAGGGAGTTCAGGATGTCTTCATGGCCTCTGCTTCAAACCTGCACAAGAGCATCTTTTTTTTTCAAAAACTTCCAAAATTTTCTACAACGGGGTATGATTGGAATCCACTTGAACAGAATGGTGATTTAGTATATCAGCAAACAAAGGGGTGTACTCCACTTCAGATTTCTTATAGAGCGCAAGTCTTAAACTTTCTTCCAAAAATGTAAAGGAAAGCATGCACATGAGTTGTACTGTAATGTGTTAAACACTTCAGTACTCAGAGTATAATAGACAAATACAAATTAGGATTGTAAAAATGCTAAAAACATATTCATAGAAAGTAACTTTGCTATAAAAACAGTATAGTCTGAGTAACATCTAAGCAAAACCAGTGGCAGATGGTGTACCTTGGGCCCTGGCCATTTTCAAACCCTGGGACCATTGCATGTATTTTAAGATCATACTTAAATGCAGGTGTTCCTTTGTGCTCACGTTCCTGATTGTTTTTAAATTCTATATTTTTGTGTAATGCAGCAATATTTGTTAATTTTTTTTAAGTTTGTAGTTTTGACATTTTTACAGTAAGCACTGTGAAACAAAATTACTAATTTCAGGAACATTTCAACCATAAAAGACCACTCAACGGTTGTCATTATAATCCACCAATATCCGTACTCCTCCTTTGCAGCCACTTTTGAGTTTATACACACATTTCTGTTTGCGAAAAAAGTGTCCAGAGTAAAATATTCCAGTTTGCTTTACACAAAGACACCTCAGTCCTGCAGTTAATAACGTTTTTTTTATTCCCAGACATATCCCAAGCCTGGGAGTATAGCCACATTCTTGACTTCATGTTTCCAGGATGTCTTTGTAAAAAAAAAAAAAATAAATAAACAAATAAAC
Organism: Protopterus annectens; assembly: GCF_019279795.1. Taxonomy (NCBI): domain Eukaryota; kingdom Metazoa; phylum Chordata; order Ceratodontiformes; family Protopteridae; genus Protopterus; species Protopterus annectens. The sequence goes on along the minus strand of NC_056725.1, from coordinate 1,054,630,274 downwards.
TAAGTAACATTTTTCACATTTGATTCACATAAACACACACAGCAGCCATAGTAAAGTATTCAAAATTAATTCACAAACATGCACACTGGTCCTGTAAAGCCAGATTAAAGACTGTTGCTAAGAGCGTAAGGTGTTTTCATCAACAGATAGTTCCCCCCCCACCAGCAGTTATGGCCACTTTGAGTGTGTAAATCCCTTATTGTTATAAAAAAATACTGTATGTAGTTTATTGGTAACTTTACATAGTTCATTTAAAGCTATATAAAGAATAGTAGCATCACACCGTAAGACCTAGCCACATGTAGCACAGTTTAAATAGAAGCGTTTATTATGATGGTATAGGAAATATTCATCACCTGATAATATATGCTAAGTTAATACGCACAGTCTCTTCATAATAGGTCCACCTTACAGAACTCTTACTAATGCAGATGTTGCTGTATTGGCAAATGCTTTGTATTTCACTACATCTACAAATGCAGTGCCTGCAGGTCTTGAGGAATAAATGATCTATACAAAATTAACAAATTGATGGTGCTGATATTGCCATAACATTTCTTGAACAAGATTATTTGTGCAATAGGGAAATTGTCAGAGTAGTAATTTTTAACTAAATCTAGAAATCCCTTAAGTCCTATCTTGTAGTGAAGACTGCATAATAGACACTGAAATCAGATGGTACTAGTCATAACTTCAAATAATGGAGACTATATGATCTGATAAATGTCATCCCCTTCGCAGTTGCTGAAGACTATAAAGAAGCTACTGCCTAAATGTTAACAAAATGCAACACTTTTTTAGACTGTATTACACAATCCAGATCCATTAATTCATTATTTAGTGCAATGAAGAAAGCAAAACAATTAAGTTACTACATCATTTAGGTTGCTTTTTTTTTGTCAGCTATCCACAAGTCATACAATATTCAGAAATACTGTTGTATACAACATTCTGTTTCGGGGGGGGGGCATGCTTACAGGACAGCTACATCTCATTTTTGGCCTCCCTATGTTTTCCTCGTCATGAAGAATAACTGCACCCTTTGACTTCACTCACTACAGGTCTGACCTACCTGAATGAATGATAATGCCATATTGTTACTGTATATACCTCCAGAACTGACATGGATCATGGTCAAATGGGGCCATGTTGAGGATAATTGTCCAGGCCTCCGCCAACCATACTAATATCTCATTACTTGTTTGTCTGTCCCCAATTAGAGTAAAGCATTGTTCACCAAGTGTGAGTTTCAATGGGAAGGCTTACTGTTTCTTATGCCACGTTGGTTTTCAATGATAGTATTTTGTTTTTGTTAAGAAAATGTCAGTGTTTCTGCTGTAATATTTGAAGCAAAGACATTTAAATGAAATCCACATCTCTGTCATAATTGTAAAAGACAAGAACAAAATGGTATGCACACTTGACTTTTTTTTTTTTTTTTTTTTTTAACAAAAACAAAATACTCTTATTGAAAACTGACTAAGCATGAGAAACAGTAAACTTATTTTCCCTTGAAACTCACATTTAATGAAAATGCATCTTGCAATCCATTAAATTCCACAAGGTGTGCTGAGATTCTCAACAAAATTAGTATCTAGTGATGGTATCTAGTGAAGCACTAAGTAGCAGCTGTGTGAGGGGGTGCAGGAATTCAAAAGACAAATGTCCAATGCATTTGCTAACAGCCTACTAGATGCAAGTGTCCCTTTTCAGGATCAGCCCAAGAATACTGTCTTAAATAACTTGGACAGAGTCACACACAAGACAAACTAAGACTGAGGGAATTGAAGCCTGAACTACAGAAACAACTTTATAACCGCTTACACCCTTCCTTATCTGCATCAAGTGTTTGTAGCCCAAAAACACTTCACACCTGCGTGCCTGCATAAGAAAAATAAATTAAAAATGTATTCATTGTTAACTTTAAATCTCCTAATCTTCAAGCTGTCCAATGTATTCACAGTTAAAATATAAACAGTTTCAACATTCAACCAAACAAGAAAACCAAGGATTATACCCCCAAAAATGGCTCATATGATGCTGCCGCTGTTTACAATCCGTTTCCTACTTTTACACCATGACTACTCTGGGTCGTAGGCAGTTACCAGGCTTGTAGTTAAGGGGACCATTGAGCCTAGCCCACATTTTCAGTTGCTCTAAAGCACACCTTTCAGCTGTTCACATTTTCAACTCCTACTTTTGGTCTGTTCCTCAAAATCTGTGTTTTTCTAGCAAATCATTCAGAATTGAGGTAACAAAATAACGACTTCATTTGAATTGCAGATTTCACATCCTTCAGAAAATGCATGCTAACATAAGTCCTGTTATTTTAGCAATTTTCTAATGTCAGTATTTAAAATATATCCCTATTTTTGTGCTTTTGTGCCCCAGTTATAATACAAATGCATACTTTGTTAGTAATAATAATATTGTATAATTTCTACTTGCAATGCAGAATTGCATTTAAAGTCCTACTCCTAAATGCATACATTGCCATAATACAGTCTTGGGTCTATAACAGATATGGAGACAGAAGTTGTTGCTGACCAAATGTGAATGCTAGTAGTCCTTCAGTATTATGTAATCCTACTGTTTAGTATACTGACCCTTCAATTTCTTTTCATGTTCTGCATAGTTAGAAAATTTATGAAGCTGCAAACTTTGAATAGCAGAAATCAAGTAAATTTCATGCAGACATTAAAGGCATTAGATTAATCTATAAATACTAGGTTTTAAGTGTAACCCACAATGATAATTCTTAATTACCCCTTCATCTGCCACCCTTTCCTAGCCTCACCATCCATCAGGAGTACTTATTTTTCACACTCTGTCTTCCTGTTCAATTTTGTGTTTCAGTCCTTTCAACAAACACTAACCCGGAGAACTCCAGTAAAGTAACTGAATTAAGTTTGGAGTCAGGGGGCTGCTAATCCCCCAGACATGCAGTTATAGATGTTCTGAGGTGCATTTTAGAGCTTTTGTTGTCTTTTCTTTTGATAAAGTAATAGCCTGAACAATAATCTTTCCTAAGGAAAGAAGTTCATTTTTGGATTATTTTTCCTTGAAAGAAAATGAGTCCAGGGCTTAAGGGCTTAATGTTCTAAGATGACAGTAGTATTTCTTAACTGAGAAAACAGTTGCTTACCTACTTGACCTACCCAAAAAATATTATCACCTTCTGTCCATCCACTCATGGTATATTGACAAGAAAATGTCATTCAAGTTGTTGCTGTCATACATGTGTACAGCATACCTAATCATTCCTACCATCAAATGACTATCTTTTGTGTGTAATATCAGATAAGGCTCCACCAACTTACTCGGACCCCAATTAACATTTTATTGAGTAAGACAAAGATGAAAGCGCTTAGTCACTTATTCATCAATGAAATAACTTCTTCAGAGTAAATTTCATTTGAAGTTTGAAACATAATGAAGCAGTTTAAGTATCCACCAACTAACAGGAAATGCTAAACTAAATTGATTACAGGTTTCATTACCTGGGAATAATTTTAACAGTCAAGCAGTATGCAGCATAACAATATAGACTATAAACAACGTTAAAACCTCCGCTGCCTTTCATATTTGACAATGTTTCAGTAGTTGTTTCAATAAAAAGTTAATCTGGATCAGAGTAAGTTGGTGGTGTCTTTTCTGACATTATTTGCTTTTCTGTTTTTTGTGGTCTCTGGTTACCTTTTGTGTATCCTTTCATGTCTGAACTGAGCAAAACTGAATGAACAGATAGGCACAGTAATGTATCTCATCTTGACGTATATACACTGCATGCTTCGGCACCCCTATCCCTAAAAGATAAGTACACATATCTGATGCTTAATTGTGAGGAAAGTGAAGAAAAATAAAGATCCTAACAATGTAGCTCAGCTTGTTGTTTCTACACACTTATTCTAGTTGAGCTGTAGTGACCTTCTATGCAAACCTCTAATGCTTGATTGTGAGGAAGATTAAAAAAATAAATGATTACCACACTGTCCCCATTTCCCCACGTGAGCTGTAGAAGTTTTCTCTGCACATCTTTGAGCAGGGATCTTTTTAGACAATGTGAGGCCCTGGAGGAGGTTGAAGATGGGACTTCCAGTTACATGTGTGTCAGAATCCCCAAATACAGCCGAGTGTGTGGAGCCATCCAGGCCCCTAGATGCTTGGAGGGTATGTGTGTCATGTGATAACATGTTTTGCCTTGCATCTGAACGATATAATGCATAACTCTACTGGACAGCAGTGAAAAACAGCAAGTGCCCCTTGGTGTTGTGCATATCCACTGATAAAATCATTGAAATTTAATTTTTTCACTAACACCCATATGAACATTGCCCCTTACAAGTCAGGTCTGTTACAGAAGGCAAACTTTTCATTCATACTGAGTACTTGCCTGTAGGCAGATTGAACAGATTCCAGTTCACCTTCTGAATGCCGGTAGAAGCCAGAGCACCTGGATACCCTCCCCCCCATAGTGATAAGGAGAACATGCAGTTACCTTACACGAAAGGAACCACACACACAGCCAAGATCTTAACCAGAGCACTATGTGCTTTGAGACCGCAGTGCCACTTGCTGCACTACTGTGCTAGTGATCAGTTGCTTTTACACACATTGTGCCCAGACCACCAAATATAGTCATGTATTGTGTACATTGCTAAGGTATGACTGCCATGGAAGATGAAAAATATATATGATCAACTTGTTGCTCTTGATAACTCTGCCCCCTCACATACAGTTAAAGCTAACGTCTGCAAAATGAGTGGTCATGACAGGTTGTAGCAGCACCTCCTCCAACAGTGCAGTAGCTGTGCAGTCACTTCTCATCGAACATAGGCACCTCAGGTGATGATATGTGTTTATCTTGAATTACAGAAACACTGCTGCTGTTGCTGTTCTTCTACTAAAACAAAAAAGTTAGAAAAATGCTCTAATCTGATCCATTGAGAGAGTTTTAGCCCCTCCGTAGTCCCTTTAAGCAGTCCACCTTTGCTTTACTTAACTTCACAATTTTTTTTCCCAGTGATTGTTCCTGATTCATGTGGGTGTGGTATGGCTTTTGCATGCTAAATCATAACATGTTAAGTTGTCAATCTCGCCTTCATTCTTGCTTGATGGGTTCGGAGCCGATCCCTCGGCTCCGACTCGGCACTTGCTAAGCTCGAGAGTCACTTTTACCAGCTCGAGGCAGCCCCATATCCCATGATGCAAGGCGGTAAGTACCCAGATCTCGTTTGCCGCTTCGCTTATGAGGTCCTCCTTTTACCAGCTCCTGGTAAGTGATTCTCTTTTTGGATATTTAAGCCCCTTTTTCTTAAAAAACCCTTAATTATTAGTTATTAGTTAATTTTTTACCTTTTGTGACAGAAAATCCCTGTCTTTTCTAATTTATTTTAGTCAAATTTACCCATCCCATCCCCCCCCTGTTAGGGTGTGTGTGTTTGTTTATAGAAATACCTTTTTGGTATTTTATTTAAGTTAATTTTGACTGGTGTGTGTGTGTGTTTGTGTAAAGCACCATGTCAAAGGAGAGGGTCTCAGGTTTTAAGAAGTGTGACTCGTGCTGTCAGAAGATGTCTCTGACAGACGGTCACACTTCTTGCCTGTATTGCCTGGGCCCTCTTCACCTGCAGGACTCCTGTGCTATTTGTCATTCCTTCAGCCAGAGAGTCCTGCAGGAAAGACGTAATAAACTGATCCTTAGGGGCCTTCTTAAGCCGGAGGGCTCTCCGGCTAAGTCGGCTCCATCCAAATCAGTTAAATCTTCCAAGGCCCAGGCTTCTGTGTCTAAGCCTGCGGCCTCGGCTCTGACTCATACCGAGTCGAGATCGGCTCCGGCTGGAGCCGATTCTGGCTTAACAAAGCCTTCGGCACCGATGGCTATCGGTGCCGAATCTGTATCGACCACTTCGATGTCGGCTCCGATCGGTTCCGACACCCATGTGGCACAGGCATCGGTGTCTGCTCCGATCGGCTCCGACACCGTTACTTTGGTGGCTGTATCGGCTCCGGCTGGAGCCGATACATCGAGGCTTCCTGTCGGCTCCGAGAGGTCGGCTCCGACAGGATCTATAGTATCGGCTCCGATGGCTCATTCCAGGAAGAGGTCGAGGTCTCCTTCCTTGGGGCCGATACTTTCGGCTCCCGCTTCACCTCTTCTATCGGAACGGAGCCATCGGAGCCGATCTTCAAGGTCATCCAGGTTGTCAGATCATGACCTAGAGAGAGTGGTCAGTAGATTACTTAAGTCACAGGTACTGGCCCAAATGTTACATAGTCCGTCTCAACAGACGACTGTTGGTCCACACCCCGTTACAGTTCCTCCTTCAACTCTACCCCAGAGCTTGGAGTTGGAGTCTTCGAATGGTTACTGCTACGGCTGGAGGACGGATACCCCTTCTGTTCCTTCAGCCTCTACTCTTATCTCCTCTTGAGACCTTCCTTAGAGGGATTCGTGGTCGGGCTTCCATGGTCTCCTCCGAGGGGTGAGTGGCATCGGACCCTTGTCCGAACCCGCTCTTCCCCTTGGAGCCTCGGCCTTGGTGAGCTCGGCTCCGACATCTGCCTCGGAGACTTCCCTTTCGGTGGTCCCTGGAGTTCCTAGCTCTTCGGAGCGGGTTCTCTCGGACCTGCCTGGGAGGGGAGCATTCGAGGTGATGAAGAGTGTACTGGCCACTGGTATCAGTCAGCAGTCTGTTCCCGTAGCTCCTCCCTCTATAGTACCTGTTGACATCTCTGCCACTTCTCTTGCTACAGGACCCAGAGATCCTCCGCCTCAGGTTTCCCCATTGGGAATTTCCCCCCTTCCGAGGATTCTCCTGATGTTTCGGGAGATCCTCCTAGGAAGAGGACTTGTAAGAGGAAGCATGTAGACTCCCGAGTCTGTCACTGGATACTGACTTTGATGAGTCAGAGGGATCCCCTAGATCCCCTCTGAGGATGTCTCCTTCTCAGACATCCTAGAACTTCTGAAACAGAGGGAAACTGGCCCACCAACAATCCCTCTGAGGATGAGTCAGTATACCTAGAGGCGTTTGGATCTCGGCCCTCCACCTCCTGGGTGTCTCCGCCTTCGACCCCTTATGCAGGTTATTGCACGAAGGCGTGGGCAGCTCCTGACTCTGTAGAGCCAGTCCCTAGGAGGCCTTCAAAATTTATCACTGCCCGTGTGACAAACAATTCCTTACTAAGGGTGTCCCCGCTGATGCCATGGTGGTGGCTGCGGCCACCAAAAAGGAACTTGCAGATCCTTCCGTGCCCGTCCATCCTCCTAATAAGGACTCTAGGACCATGGATAGGTACGGTAAGCGGATGTTTTCCTCCGCGACCTTTGCTATGCGTTCGCTGAATTACCTATGTCACTTCACCAGACTCCAGAGGGATATCCTGAAGGAGCTGGGTGAAGTAGTTCAGGATCCTACAGCTGCAGGGGCACAAGAAAAAATTGCTTCGCAGCTAGGAACCCTCAATTCCATTGCAAACTCCTCCATGCGGCTAATATCTTATGCTGCGGATGGAGCGAGTAGAGCCGCAGGTACAGGTGTGGCTCTTAGACGCCAAGCCTGGATGCGGCTATGTGATTTTGCGGATCCCTTTAAGGCGTCCTTCACAAATTCTCCCTTTGATGGGTCAGCTTTGTTTGGCCCTCAGGTGAAGGAAACCTTGACCAGGTGCGAGCAGGACGGCAAGACTCTTTCTGCTGTTGGAGTCCGTTTTCCACCCCTTCTAGACCTTATCCCAAAGGACAGAAGGGCGGGAAGATGTGGTTCCGTAAATCCCAAGGAGTCACGCCGGATTCACGTGGTCAGTTTACCCCTAGAGGCAGAGGGGGTAACAACAACAGACGCCGCTCTAGAGGCAGAGGGGGTCCGAAGAACCAGGGAAACAGGGAGCCTCTCTCTGACAAGCCCTTTCAGCATCCCTGAGGTGTTGCCCGGCTGTCCCTCCTTGGAGGCAGTCGGGGGAAGATTATCACTGTACCCAGAAGCCTGGCATTCCCTCACTCAAGACAGATGGGTACAGTCGATCATATCCAAGGATTACATAATTCCTTTCGAGGAAAGTCCCTTCCCCTCAAGTTCCCTTCCAGATGTACCACCCGGTCTAAGGGAGATTGCAGAGTCAGAAATCTCAAAACTACTGCAAAAAAGAGCCATCCAGCCAGTTACAATAGACCATTCAGAGCCCGGAATCTACTCAAGGTTCTTTTTGGCCCCCAAAAAGACGGGAGACTGGAGACCAATATTGGATCTCAGCAGACTCAACAAGTCTGTCAGGAAGACAAGATTCCGAATGGTCACTCTTCAGTCAATTCTGCCCTTCTTACAGAAGGACAACTGGATGTGCTCAATAGATCTTCAGGATGCATACTATCACATCAAAATTCACAGACGCTCCAGGAGATTTCTCCGCTCGGCTGGGGTCCAGTCATTTCCAGTTCAGAGCCCTGCCCTTTGGTCTCACTACAGCCCCTAGAGTGTTCACCAAATGCATGGCAGTGGTCACGGCTCACCTGAGACGTCAAGGATTCCAGGTGTTTCCGTATCTCGACGACTGGCTCCTGTCAGCCACCACCAGGCATCAGCTTATACAAGCCAGGGATTACACAATAGACCTTTGTTCTCATTTGGGCATCTCAATCAACTTAGAAAAGTCATCCTTATCGCCCTGCCAGTCTATTACCTTCATAGGCGCAAACTTAAACACTGTTCGGATGTCAGCTACCCTTACAGAACAAAGAGTTTCAGACATTCAGACTCATGTCAGGATCATTCTGGCCAGCAAGAAAATACAGGCCAGAATGGTTCTAAAGGTATTAGGTCTCATGGTTGCGGCCATTACTCTTCTTCCCCTGGCTCGATTCTACATGCGCCTTCTTCAGTGGATGCTGTTCACACAATGGTCATACCAGCAACTTCCAATGCGTCACCAGATTCTGGTGACACAGACATGCAAAGAGAATCTTGCTTGGTGGATCACATCGTCTCAGGTTCACCAAGGCAGGTACTTTGTACCCCCATCCCCGATAGCCACTGTCACCACGGATGCCTCCCTGATCGGGTGGGGGGGTCATTATCAGGGCAGGATGGTTCATGGGATGTGGCAGCCGTTCGAGTACCATCTGCACATAAATGTCCTGGAGATGAGAGCAGTGCTTTTAACGTTGCAAGCCCTCAACGACTTTCTTCTCGTAGGGACAATTGCAGTCCACACAGACAACATGTCTGTAGTTTGGTATATCAACAAACAGGGCGGAACCAAGTCCTACCCCTTGTGTCGAGAAGCGCTCAGACTATGGCAATGGGCGATCTCCTCTCATCGGTTTCTGGTAGCAACACATATCCCTGGGAAAACCAACATTATAGCGGACAGATTGAGCAGAGCTATCCTCATGCCTCACGAGTGGTCTCTCAAGCAATCTATAGCGGAAGAGATTTTTCTGGAATGGGGTCGTCCATGTTGCGATCTTTTTGCTTCTCCCCAAAACAGCAAATGTCCAGACTTCTTCAGCCTCTTCCCTCTATCAGGCCATCCCCCCAGAGACGCTCTGACCCAGGATTGGCCCCAGGGACTTCTTTATGCCTTCCCTCCATTTCCTCTGATCCCTCAGGTGATCCAGAAAGCTACCGTTTTGAGAGCCAAATTGATTCTCATTGCCCCTTACTGGCCTCGACAAGTTTGGTTCCCGTTCCTCCATCATCACCTTTTGGTGCAGCCGTGGCATCTGGACCCAGTGCCAGATCTTCTGATTCACCAATCGGGTCAGCTGCACCGGTCAATCCCTTCTCTCAACCTCACAGCATGGTTGCTCCACTTCCTTCCTTAGCCAGGCTTCCTTTGATCTCTAACCCAGTTAGAGACATCATAGTAGCTACGCTAAAATCCTCTACCAGGAGGATTTATACAAGCAAATGGAAACGTTTCTCTTATTGGGCTAAGGCCCAAAATATTGATCCTTTTACTGCCCCTGTTCAGGCAGTCCTGGACTTCTTAGCAGAGATTTTTCATGCAGGCTCCTCTTCTTCCACAGTCAGAGTTCAATTGGCTGCTATTTCCAATTTTCATGTCGGGATAGCAGATCATAATATTATGTCCCATAGGCTCTGCAGGGCCTTCTTGAAAGGAATTTTCCTACTAAAACCTCCAATCAGGAATCCTCCTCCTCAGTGGGATCTAAATTTAGTGCTGACATCCTTGATTCTTCCCCCCTTCGAGCCAGCTGTTTCTTGTTCCCTAAAATATCTTTCTTGGAAAACTTTATTCCTAGTGGCTATTACATCTGCCAGGTGGGTGTCTGAACTTCATGCTCTTTCGGTTCGACCCCCCTATTTGGTTTTTCACAAAGACAGAGTATCTTTGAGAACTAATCCAACCTTTTTACCTAAGGTCGCTTCAAAGAACAATCTGAATCAATCCATTGATCTCCCTGTATTTTTTCCTAACTATTCAGATAGAGCTGAACAAAAGCTACATTATCTTGATGTCCACCGTCAACTTAGATATTATTTGGACAGAACAAAAAAATTTAGAAAATCTGATCAACTTTTTGTTTCCTATGCGGATAATAAAAAGGGCCTTCCTGTTTCTAAAGTGACCTTGTCCAGATGGCTTTCTTCGGTCATCTCTGAAATTTATACGCTCAGGGGAAAACAGCTGTGCTCAAAACCTAAAGCACATTCAACTAGGAGCTTAGCTACTTCTACAGCTTTTCAAGCTAGACTTCCTTTGGACACTATTTGTGCAGCGGCCACTTGGGCTACTCCTCACACTTTTGTTTCCCATTACAAATTGGACTTGGCCTCCAGGGACAGAGCCAGTTTTGGCTCTACAGTCCTCAAGAGTTTGTTCCATTGAGCCACACAGGATAGAGGTGCTAGGGACGCGGTCCCATCAAGCAAGAATGAAGGCGAGATTGACAACTTAACATTAAGAAGTTATGTACCTACCATAACGTTCCATGTTAGTTGTCTTCTCTCGCCTTCTTTCTTGCGACCCTCCCTCCTTCCCCCAGACCTTGTATAAGAAACTGTTATGCTGAAGACCATTCAGACCTGGTCCTTCTTCCATCTGTAAGTTTTCTTTCTTCCTTTGGGAAGTATTTTATGCTTGGTGCTATTGCCCTTTGTCAGCAAACGAGATCTGGGTACTTACCGCCTTGCATCATGGGATATGGGGCTGCCTCGAGCTGGTAAAAGTGACTCTCGAGCTTAGCAAGTGCCGAGTCGGAGCCGAGGGATCGGCTCCGAACCCATCAAGCAAGAAAGAAGGCGAGAGAAGACAACTAACATGGAACGTTATGGTAGGTACATAACTTCTTATTTATTCCCTTTCCTTTTTGGCAACCAAATACCTGCCTGTTGCCTGCCAGAAGGTTTTTGTCCATATAATGAAGGTAAACCCTTCATGCCAAGCAAAGTGGGGCAGAGTCTAAGCATTTTTCTTTCTAATATGTTAAGGTGGTTAATCATATAAGGTCTGTTTTGTGCTACACACACACAATCTGGTGTCATCCATTTGGATATATATTACAGTCGTAGTGGCACCTGACTGAATTAGCCTCATCCTTGTCTTAGCTGGTTGAGGACAACTTATTCTCCCTATAGTAAGATCTAATTTATTTGCAGTATGCAGTTTCGCCTCCGACACCATAGAAAGTATTTTTTAAATTTCTTTTGTGCAGCTGGGCAGTCAGAGAATTTGTGTAATTGAACTGTTATATCTTTGCATCCCTTGCACTGCATACTGTTCCTGTAGCCTGGTTCTTTGCTTTTAGCAGGTGGTCATTATGCTCAATATATAAACTTTAGATGGTTTCTATAAGTTTAGTGGCGGAGCCTTGGTATTGTGGTAGAGCTCAACTGGTGCTTCCTCTGGGCCATTATCTCCTGAGTATTCCTTCTGTTAGAATACCTACTTACGTGTTCTGAGAATGCCGAACCTGCATGCGCTCACTGTGCTTAAAATCCTTAGCTGTGTACAGGATTATGTTAAATTCACATCTGTCTAAACACCCCCTCCACCTTGGATATCTATAATGAGCAAATATGTGCTTGCGTGTGTGCTCATGTGCATGGGGTGGTGGTGGTGGTGATGGTTATTAATGCACTTTAAAGAAAAGAAGGCATGCCACAAGCAAGTATACTTTCAGATGACATGTGAATCTAACACAGATATATTTTCCAACACTTTAAAAGGCGCAACCTCCCCCCCCCCCCCCCCCCCCCAGACATTTCTGGTGTGTCTTCTAAGGTGTTGATGGCCACTTGAAAGAACTCCTGTGTTATTTAACTCTTCATGTTCCCACATGACTACCTGCAGCTTTCACAGTTGGTGAAACCCTTAATATACTGTTGAAAAGTTTTCCAAACTGCATGTGTGCCAGAAATAGAGTACCAAGCATGTAGTTCAGCAGGTAGGCTAATGGTACAGCTGTACCAGCCAAGGGCAAGGTGAGAAGTCTGTGCTTGTGTGTACACTACTTCCTGTGCCCTCAAAGATGGCTTCTCTCTAGGCACTGTAAAGATTTTATATAAAAGTGTTTCTCTTGTATATCCCTTGGTATCTGTACTTCCAGTTCCTCTGTATAGTAAGGTAGGATAGGGAGCTCGACTAGAAAGTTTGGGTCCTACTCTCCCAGATGAACCATGAGATTAACTTTTGAAGTATTGCTGGCCATTTATTGTAGGCTACACAGGAATGTGTCTGCATATGTGTATGACTTTTGGTTCAAACCTCATTTTAAGAGCATTCAGGCTGCCCACCAGTGCCAACCCTTCTCTTCTCTCAGAATAAACCTTTACATAAAGCTGTTGCTTTAAGGGTGCAAGATCAACTCTGGCATCCTGTTTGTTGAAGGTATATCTGGATTCTGAAATGTCTGGGCCCGTTTGTATACCACGAGAGGGAGAGCTTAGCTTGCATGTCCACAGTCTCCTTGTCTATTCCAAAAAATACTGGAATTGCTATTTTCTATTTGTTTGCCCTTTGTCATGAAAATTTAGGAAACTGGTCCAAAAGTCAGTCTAATTTTGAGTGTTTACTGAGAATGTTTACTCTTTACTGAGACCCAACTGAAGACATTTATCTGCAATCAACAGAGTTTGCAGCTCATTGCTTAGAGGGTTCCATCCATCCTTGCAAGATGGAATATTATCTTAACTAAGTACTAGTTGTTCAGTGGCCAAGGTAAAAAAGTAGGGTGTATGCTCCTTGACTAAGTGATGGGCTTTGATGTTGGCAAGGGCTCTACCTCTGTGGAAGCAATGTATGAACCAGTGGTAAATTGTGACAAGAATCTTAAGCTGTCCAGTACAGACCACAAACTATCTCAAGACACAAAATCAAATGCCTTTTCATAAATCTGCAGATGATGCAGTGGAGGAAGTTGATGTCTTGCTTTGCTTCTGTGTAAATAAAAAATGTTTTTAATACCCCTTTATTATAGCATAACTTAAAACATAGATGTATATACATTAACAGTTAAGAAAATAAACCAATGTTAACATTTTTAACCTTTTACATGCATTGTACATTGCATGCATTTTCTTTGTAATCGTCTTCTGTTCAGCGTTACATAAATTGCTGAATTCTTGCTTTCCCTTAAACCTCACTCCTCCTCCTTAACATTATTCTTCATAGATTGTTCCCACCGTTTCCATTTATTTATACATAGTTTGCCGTTTCCCTTTTATAAATATCTCTCTCTTAGTTCTTGTATCTCTCTTTTTTTTTTTTTTTTTTTATAAAATTCAGTACTTCAAATACAGTTGGTTTAGACTTTGATTTCCATTTTCTAGTAGATGCTTTTTAGCATCCAACATATTTAATCTTAAGGCCTTATTGTGTCGAGGACATTCGGATCCTGTGTCCCAGCTGAAATAAATTATACTCTTAGTTGCAACCATTTGCTCACCCAATATTTCTGACAGAGTGCTGGAGGGAATTTAAAAAATCTGCCAAACTCCTAACGCTAACAAATCGTATGTTCCCAGTTAACTCTCTCTCTCTTCCTCATCACATCTCCAGCATTTGCTGTCTAGCTGAGAAAAAAATTCTTTGAAGTCTGCTTGGGGTAAAAGTATACCTGTGCAAACACTTCCAAGCAAAGATCCTTAACCTTCAACGTTGTTGCATACTTTGAAGCCATACATATGTCCTTCCATAGTTCTATTGTAAGTTTCATTTCCAGTCTCTTTTCCCGTCTTTTCTGACCTCTTTTGATTTGATTTTTAAAATAGTTTTTCTGCATTATTTTATATGCCCTACTAATTATCCCTTTTTTAATGGTGGCTTCTGTTCTAGATTAAACTAGAGCAGGTCTTTCACTTAAGATTCCCGTATCCTATTCTCTTTGGCTGTACTCTATCAATCCTTGGTAGGGAAGGCAGTCTCTAGCATGCATTCCTAATGTCTTTTTGACCTCATCCTACTCAACTACTTTTTTCTGCCTAGTTATTTGCTTCCATTACCTAGGTCCTTGTTGCCAGTTTTCGCCAGTAAATTCCACCTCCTCCTATTTTCTGTACCCCTCCCTGTTGGCAAAATTTTATTTCTCCATTCTTGTTTTGGCTTAGTCCTTAGAATACTTTCTGCTACTTTATGAATATAATGATCTCTGTATTTGTTCTCCTCAAGGATAGTCATTTATTTTATCTTCTCTTTAGTCTCTTCCCACATATCATTAGCTGCTGTAACAAAGTCTTTTTAATCCATACTCCTAAAAACGTAGTCTTATATTGCCCCCACAAATATGGGTATTGCTGAACCAGTTAATGTGTGTGTGTGTACATAATTTACAGCTATAGCCTTTGTTTTATCTTTAATTTTATATCTGGAAAAGGCATGAAACTGCCTAAAGTATTTCACACCACCAAGATGTCCTTTTCTGGATTTACCAGGTACAAAATATCATCTGCAAATAAAGCCAATTTTTCTTGATTGGCATTCTTTGTTTGTATTTCTGAGTCTTTTATTTTCTTTGCCAAGGGGTGTAAATATGAAGCAAATAAAAAAGGGGAACGAGGATACCCCTGCCAGGTTTCTGTGTTTGAACACAACTTGTCAGAAGAACCGTCCCACTTGCCTCTGATCCTGCATATGTTCTCCTCATTAACCTTTATTATTTTATCAGCGAATGCCAATGTTTTCATTGCCCTACTCATAAAATCTCAGCTCACTCTGTCATATGCTTTCTGTGCATCCAAACCCACCATCAGCAACAGTATTTTCTTACATTCTGCTGCCATCTGGATCATAATTATTCTGTTAATGTTGCAAAGTGTTTGCCCCTTCACAAAAATCACGTTGATAAATATCTATCAATTTTGGCAACACGTTTGACCTACTTTTAGTTAGTATAGGCATAAATACTTTATAATCCATGGTTTAAAACTGAAATGGGTGTGTATGAAGCTGGGTTTGATGGGTCCACAACAGCTTCTTTCAAGAAGTTGGTGCTTCCTCTCCTTTAAAATGCTGTTAAATAAAATATTCTAGTTCTTTACCACTTCCTTCTGTCCTAACTTCCAAATGTCCACAAAAATTCCATCTGTTCCTTGAAGATACATTGTACATCACTATTTGCATTTTATCCCCTCCTATCTTAAATGTTAGATGTTGAGCCTCGTATACCACTAACATTAGCAGAATTAAGACTTCCATAAATTATTTCCAGTTCTGTTCTTTGATTTCCACAGTTCTGTGTTGTGTACAATTTTTCATACAATTTCATAATGTCTGTAATACCTCTACAGGATCTCTAGTTATTTTTCTTCTTTTAGGCTTCCTAAGTTTGGCAAAAACTCTCTCTACTTTCTGTTGCCTGACTTGTGATAAAAGTTTTTTTGTGCTCTGAAGTTCTCAAAAAAAAATAGTTGCTTAACAGCTGTCTTTCTAAACTCATGCATGCTATCTAGACACTCCCTTATTTTTTCTCTTTAGCACTGTGCATTTATACCTTTTCTTGTTGCACTTGATTCCTTTTATTCTGCAATATTTTAAGCTTTGGCAGTCCCTCTAAGTATTCTCTATTACTTCTTAACCATCTCTGCCCTCCTCTTTTATTTCTACCTTGTTTTTAAACTCTCTTTTTCATTTACCCCAATCACTAGCTATAACTTCTGAAGATATTTGTATATTCCCTAATAATTCAAATAATTTCCACTACCCATTCTTTCAGTTCCTATGTTTTTAACAGGTAGATGGGGAAGCACCAGCATCAAATTTTTACTTCATTAGCCTACATTTTTGCCTTGGTTGTTGTTGCTGTATGATCTAACATAGTTTAGATGTGTGTCAAAGTTTTCAGTTAAATGCAAATGTTCTTGTGAAATATAACTTCTATCTAGTCTAGCCCAGTTGATGTAACTTGGGGATTAATATGTAAATTCTGCCACAGTTCCTACTACTGAATTCATATCTTTCATACCATCTTTTCATAAATTTCTTCTTAAGTCTTTCCTCTTCTATTTACCCTTTTAGGTCCCCCTGACATATCCTAAATATTGTAAATCAAGTACTAGTACCCATCTATAAATATTCCCTTCTGAAAGCTGATGTCTTCCTAAATTTTCTTAACTTCCATAATAACTGTTTTTGGTGGAATATAAATACCCACCAGTGTAATCCTCATCACTTCCCTTTAGTCCCTTACTACCATGAATTGACCATCATTGTCATTTTTTTCCTCTTGTGTCACTGTTGGAGGCCCTCTAGCAATTAGTGTAATTACTCCCATTTTCCTTTGTCCCTGATACTCTGCTGAATATTCATCCTGAAATCCTTTGTAAAATTCACATGCTTGTTTCTTTCCAAATGTTTCTCCTGCAGATTCATTGTTTCATAGGTGTACATACTAAGCTAATGACCACCAGGGCCTTTGTAAGCCATGCAACCCCAGCTCAGCTGTGTCCCTGTGTATCATGAGCATTTATTAGGTGGGGATATGTTCATTTCTAGAGGTTATTTGGGGGATATGTTAGTTTAGGCTTTATTGTCTACTTCTTGTTTATCAGAGACCTGGGGGCCAGACCCAGGGTGAATTTCAGATTTCCCATCCATTGGTCAAGGTTACACTTAAATGAGGTTGGGGGTGGACTCTGCTTCACATGGATGGGGAGCCTGTTTGAGAGCATGGGGATCTTCTGAGACGCATCTGTCTTGCATACATCTCTTATGTCACAAGCAAAGTTATTCCTTGGATCTAGTGCTTCTGGTGCTGTTCATTCTACAGATGTCCAAAAGGTCCATCAGCGCTGGATCCAAGGATGCCTTATATGGAAGGCATAGGTCACCTCACAGTAACCTGAAGGAGTGTATTGATAGGGCTTTAAGGCAATCCATACAAGACGATTTGTTTATACTCTGGATTGTCCTGGTAAAGAACCTTTGTGGACATTCCAACTTTTGCATATGTCTAGTCTGGTCAGTGTTGAGTCTGTTAAGAGCCGAATAAAGTGGCGCTGTAACTTCCTTGGACCTGGATGCCATGCCCTTACTTATAAGTTGGGTGACAGAATGATATTCTTACTACCTTGGCCATATGTTGATTTAAAGGCCAGATTACTGTATACATATGTTCCCAGATCCATGACTACCAGGTCAGCTCTGAGTTTTAAGTGACTTTGGCATCAGTTATTTGTCTGTTTTGGACCCTCTTTCTTGTAAGATGTTTGTGTCATGGGGGGAATCTGTGGTAGAGCCCAGTTTGCAGTCCTCTTTGAAGTTAGTAAGCCAAAGGCTCTTGATAGTAGACTTTACCTCTGAGAAGTAGATGCCATATTTATTTATTTATTTATTTTTATTTATCATTTGTTGACCGGGAATGTCCGACTAGGTTCCACAGAGCCTGTTTTCAGCGGAGGCCCGGGGAGAAATGCTCCAGATGGAGGGCCTCCATATAGGAGAGGTCCCAGAAAGGAGCCCTAAGGTACCCAGTTTCTTAATAGTATCTTAGTGGAGGTGATTTCACAAATCCTGACTTCCTCGGTGCTGTGAGTCAGCTGACAATCCAGCAAAGTTATATAGGGGTTTAAGCCCAGTTAGGTGTATTTTCCAGTTATACCCAAGTGGGATATTGTATCAGATGCCTTATCCAGGTTTAGGTAAGCAGTATGCACCATTTTTCCCTCCACCATTGATTTGGTGGCACACTCTAAGTCCATCAGGTTTGGTAGGCATGACCTTCCCATAACAAAGTCAAGCTGGGTTGAGCCCTGTGTCTGAAGGTTATCTGCGTCTTTGTTGATCATTTCCATGATGTATGCAAAACCACAAAACAAATTTAGACTAGTTTAGACTAATGGGTTGTAGCTCCAGGGGTCGGTTATTGATCCATCCTTGTGAAGTTGGGATAACCATTGCAGTCTGGCATTCTCATGGAACAATGCCTGTTTTGAGGCTGTAGTTGAAAAGTGACTTAAGTGGTCCTGATAGGCCATATTTCAAGCTGTTTAGGAGGCATCCTGGGATATTGTCAGGTTAACCATTGAGATTGTTGTTGCCCTTATTGAGTACTGCCAGGACTTGCTCCTGTTAATAGGTGGGGAGGTTGTGCTAGTAGGTATTTCATGGGGGAAGGCAGCGGTGGGAACAGTTGAGCTGAATTTGTCAGCCTGCAAATTTGCTACATCGCTCTGCTCGTTGAAGTTGGCACCATTGACCACAAGTTTGGCATACTGCTATCTGCTGCCATTGAGATTTTTGGCATAGCTGTAGAAGGCCTTGTGGTTGTCTTTAGCCTATGAGCATCGCTGTTTGACCTGTAAGACCATTTATGTTTCAAGATAATACAGGAAGAGTAGACATTATAACAAAAAGCTGCTGTTCCCACCTATTATGCATGACATTGTTTTTGAATGTGTATTTCTAACTTTTGTTACATGCACATACTAATTAATGTTTGGGCAGAATGACCCATACAGTTGATTCTTATTTCCATTTGAACCTATGTCAGATTTTTCAAGTCTTTTTTTCTTATTTTAATGAAAACACTCAAACAACAAAAAATGCATCCCAGATGTAAAACACCGATTGTATGCGGTTAGAAAATGCTAACTTTTAGCCCTAAGAAACAGTGCACTGGCTATCTGCAAGTAAACCTAATTGTACACTTTTTTCCCATTAAATGCATTGTAGAGTATAAAGGCTGGTAGGTAGATTGCTGTTATTCATTTCCCAGAATTTCAGACTTTTTCATTGAACTGTTTCCCACTGTATCTTTAGATTTTGCATTATTTTTCATTTCCATGCAACAGTTAGCATTGCTGGCTCACCACAAGAGGCTCCCCGGTTTGATTCTTAGCTGGGGTGCCTCTTGTGCAGAGTCTGCATGTCCTCCATACATTCATAGGAGGTTACTAGGCTAATGGCACTGGGGCCCTTACAAGCCTAGCTAAGAGTTTATCCCCAAAAAAGAAAACTCGATCAGCACCTGTCACCTTGACACAGGTGGAACCCCTGGGACATATTTGTGGTTTCCCATCCACTCGTCAAGGTTGAGCTTGAAGATGGTAAGAGTGGTACTCTGTTTGACATGTATGGGAAGTATGTTCCAGAGATGGGGCAGCCTCTGGGAGACAAACCTGTCTGTTTTGTTGATGTCTCATATTAGATTTAGGCTTTTTGAGCGGGTACTGCGTGAGGAGTTTGACTTGCGGATATAGAGCATCTCTAATAGGGAGGGTCTGAGATTGCCTTGTAGGCAAGACACAGCTCACCTTTGAGCAGTCCGTATGATACCGAGTAGCGTGATTAGTGATTTGAGCCTGTTCATGTAGGACAGGTGTTGAAGGCCATGGATTCTGTTTGTGAGGTATTTCTGTGGCCTTTCCATTTGGTGCAGATGTTTGGAGAGGTCCATACCAAACTGAGGGAAATATTCCAATTATTGGACTAATGAGGGAGGAGAACAGAGAGGTAATAACCTCCTTTTTTCTGGATGCAGTCCTTCTACTTGTGGGATGAATCAAGGAAAAGGCTTTTCTGACCACTGCCGCTACATGATGGTCGAATGTGAGATTGTTGTCAACCTGAGTAACCCAGGTCTGTCATCTCTGGTTTTGGGCTTAGGGGGTTGCCGTTGATGTGGTAATCAAAATGGGCTGTGTTTTTGCCAAATGGTATAACAACACACATTTTTTTTTTTTTTTGCGCTTAACTTGAGGCCATGACTTTGGCACCAGTCATTTGTTGCTGTGAGACCCTCTTGCAGTATGTTAACATCATTTGGGGAGTCTGTGACCGCACCCAAGTTACAGTTGTCCGCACACTTGGTCAGCCACAGGCCTTTTGTCTTTACCTGGACCTCTGAGAAATAGATGTCAAACAGTAGGGGTCCCAGGACAGATCCCTGGGGAAAACTACTAGTGACAGGTTTGCTGTCAGAGGTGGGGGTGCTTATTTTGTTTTTGTGGGTTCCATCAATGAGACGGTTGGCCACCCACTTGATGAGATAGAGATTTACACCAAGTTGTGTTTCTTTTCGATGATGCTTGAGTGGGGGATTGTGTCAAAGGCTTTGGCCAAGTCTAGGTAAGCTGTATGTACTGACTTCGCCTCATCCAGGGCCTTGGTGACAGTTTCAAAGTTGTCAACCAGCTTCAATAGGCAAGATCTGCCCTTGACAAATCCGAATTGGGTGGGGTCAAGTGCTTACAGATTGCCTATATCCTTGTTTTATGAGATTCATAATAATATGCCCCATGGCTTTACAGATTAGACTTGCAAGCTAATGGGTGATAGTTTCCAGAGTCAGTAGTGGCACCACCTTTGTGCAAAGGGATGACCATGGCAGTTCTCCACTCTTCTGTAATGAAGCCTGCACTTAGGTTGTGATTGAATAGTTGCTCAATTACAAAGCTATTTCTTGCTGGGGATGGTGAAGAATACAGCTTGGGATACTATCCGGTCCCACGGAAGCGGTTTTCTTTGCCTTGGATAGGGCCTTTGACATTTTGATCTACAGAGATGTGAAATGTGGGACAATTATCGGTGATGTCGATTGGGCCTTTGGGGGGATACAGGGTGGTGAACCTGTCTGCTAGCAGGTTGGCTAAGTCAACAGGATCTGTGTAAGTGATACCATTAAGTTCTAATTTGGAACAAACCTGGGCTTTGACGTGGAGGTTCCTGACGTAACTGAAGAAGGCTTTGTGGTTTCCCTTTGTTTCAGAGGCTAGTTTCAATTCATAATTGGCTTTGGAGGTTTTCATTAGTGATCTAATTTGTTTGTTGAGGCTAAGGAGAGAGTTTTTCAATTTGGGATTTGTTCCTTTTTGCCCTTGGACAACAATTTCTTCCTTTTGTTGTAAAGCCTGTTGATTAGAGAATGTCCACCAGACAGGTTTGTGTTTCTTAGAGGAGCAGGTTTTAGTTCTGTTGGGTATGGCTGAGTCCATGTAGTTGTACAGGTGCTTGTATATTACATTGGTGTACTGTTCAGCATAGTTGTCTGCATCCTCTAAAGGGGTGGTGGTGTGAACCTACTGATGCCCTCCCTTTAGGAGGTTGTAGTCAGCTTTTCAGAAGTTTTTGACCCTGGTTATGGTTGGGGGGGGGTTGGGTGGGATAGAAACCTTGAATGAGACAGACCAATGATCTGATCTCACCAGGGAACAGCATACTATGGGAGTGGTGCAGTGGTCACCCATGTTGGTGAGAATGAAGTCCAGAATGTTATCTCCCCTTGTGGGGGATGAGACGGGCTGGTCAAGTGCATTAGAATTGATGAAGCCAAGAAATCGTTGAATGAGTGCATTAGTGCAGGAATAGTTCACCCAGTCTGTGGTGGGGGTAATTGAAGTCGCCAAATGGTGTTTGGGGGGTACTTTGATGGGGTCTAGTAGGTCCAGGTAGGACAAGTGGATGTTCTGAGTCATGGGGAGGGGGGTCTTTGGCTGGCTATAACTTGGATGGTTGTCTTGCCAGCTGTCAGTTGCACCTGGAATAGTTCCAATGCAATATGCTGGCAAACCAGTCTGGAGGTGAGCCTGTCCTTAAATGAAAATAGAGACTCACTACCCTTAGTCGTCTTGGTCTCATTTTGGGGACGGAATGTGACTAATGAGGTAAAGCTTGGTAAGGCAGGGGAGGGGTGCTGTCCGCAGAGCTGAACCCTACAAAAGGGTGCTGCACTCCTGGCTCTGGCTTAACTGCCACTTTCAGTATGACCGTTTATTGGTTTTAACTTTCTCTATGCATTTCCAGCCTGTTTTTGCATAGAGAAAAATAGCCTTGACTGCTTAGACATCGGTATCTTCCAGTGCGAGTTGAGACTCCAGTGAGTGCATTTTAAGGCTCCTAGCATTAAGCAGCATGACCTTCAGTTTGCTTTTTTGACAGATCTTTTATGTTGGAAGATTTGTCTTTGGGACATTGCCTAAAAAAGGCATAATGGGGAGGCAAGAATTTAGCCAGGATCCAGAATCCCAGGGCTGAAAGATGGAGGTTATTTCTGGCAAAGCATCGAGGCCCATGTAATTGCAGGCAGACAGATACTGGATCCCCTTGGAATGACACCAAAAAGTAAGCCAATTGTTGAAGTCCATTATTTTTTGTTGGTATTGTGAGCTCATTCTTGGTGAAGGTAGAATGCTGCTTAGGGCTAGGGTCATACCTGCCTGGGACACGTACTCTAAGGGCTCAATCATGCCTCTTCATATAGTCCCAGGAAGTATGTTTTAAATCATTCACCACAACATAGACAGTGACAGAGTCATACCTGTACTTACTGTGGAGAGACTTCAGTGTATGCGTGATATGGTGGATTCTGGCACCAGAGACGCAACTGACCGTGACCTTCTCTTTGTTGAGCCTGGTGAGGGGGACATTGGTGTGTCTTAAAATTGAGTCGCCAACGACTAGTATGTTTGGTTCATTGTTATGCCTTATGGACTGCGTTTGTGAGACATTAGTGTGTTGTCTGCTGTGTGTGATGTGTGTGATGTGTTTGGTGTTGTGTGTGGAGTGTTTGTATTTTTGGAGGTCTCTGCTGTTAAGTTTTTATTTAGGACCTCTGCATAGGTGTGTGTGTGTGTGTGTGTGTGTGTGTGTGTGTGTGTGTGTGTGTGTGTGTGTGTGTTGTGCTGGACTATGTCCTCTTTGTCAGGAGTACTGACTGTGGTGTGAGAGTGCATGGATTCCTGGTTACTGATGTAGATGCATTTCTCGCATGTAGAAGAATTATGTGCTAGGAGAAGAGGGCTGTCCGTAAACATGAAGCAGTTGCTACACTGTCTCAGTATGCCCATGTCAACCAGGCTGGTAGGAGAAACTGATGGGAACTGTCCAGACATAGTGCTCTGAATACTTGGGCAGACTTTTGGAGAGAAGATTGTGATAAAGGTTTGTCCACACTCCTCCAAGAAAAGAAAACCAGTCTGGTGGACCCCTGCCATAAACAAGCTATACAATAGAAGGAGGAAACTAGTACAGAAAAGATTAAAATCCCAAGAAGGGAAGACATCCCTGATCAGTATCAGCAAGAAACTACGTTCCCTCATAAAATCATCCAAGGCTAGCTTCAAAAGAAAAATTGCCATGCACTCCAAAGATAACCACAAGACATTCTTTAGCTATGTCAAGAATCTAAGTGGCAATTCTCAGATCTGCTCGGAGTTAGTGCAGAATGGCACAAAATACACTGAACCAACCGATATAGCCAATATCCTGGCAGACAGGTTCAGTGCAAACTTCACCCCCAAAAGGGCCCATAACTATACCAGAAGAGAATGTAGTGCCCCTGAAATCAGACACTCTGGTTAAAGCCCTCTCCAAAGCCAAAAACACAGCATCAATGGGACCGGATGGTGTCCCAGGCTGCGTCCTACATGAGCTCAAAGATGAACTAACACTTCACCTAAACACACTGTTTAAACTCGGCCTCCCCACAGGCTACGTGCCCACAGAGTGGTGCACAGCAATGGTCATTCCACTCCACAAAGGTGGAGCCACAGTGGACCCTGGGAACTATCTCCCTATAAGCCTGACTAGCTTGGTCTGCAAAGCTATGCAGCGCATCATCCTGGATATCATTAACAGACATTGGAAACCTCCAAACACTGGACCCTACCCAGTTCGGCTTTAAGGGCAGATTATGCCTCCTAAACCTGGTGGACTTGTTTGAGACAGTTACCAAGGGTTTAGACAAGGGAAAGGTGGTCCACACAACTTATCTAGACCTCACAAAGTCCTTCGACACCATTCCCCACTCTGGTATTATAGACAAGCTCACCAGCCTGAACATAAACCCCTATGTCACGAGATGGGTTGCCAACTGGCTCACGGACAGAACCCACATGGTAAGAGTTGTTGGAGCTAGGTCTGACTCTAAACCGTTTACAAGTGGCATTCCCCAGGGCTCAGTCCTAGGACCCCTCCTGTTCGGCATATACTTCTCAGAGGTACAGGCAAGCACAGGAGGACTATGCCTGACCAAGGTCGCAGACAACTGCAAACTAGGGGCTATAATTGACTCTCCGGCTGACACAGACATCCTCCAAAAGGGTCTCACTGAGACAGATACTTGGTGTCAAAACCATTGCCTCAAGCTAAATGCCAAAAAGTGCATAGTCATCCCCTTTGGAAAAAACAAAGTACCCACAAACTACCACATACGTGGTAGTCCCCTAAATACAGAAGATGTAGTAAGGGATCTGGGGACCCAAGTAGATAGTAACCACTCCTTTGATAATCACATTGCCAAAGTGGTTAGAAAATCCTTCTATGTGGCCCACCTAATCTCAAAAGGGTTTACATCCAGATCGAAAGAGGTCATTGGGCCGCTCTATGCATCACTCATCAGACCCATCATAGAGTACAGTGCCCCATTTGGGATGTACCTTACAAGACACCTGTAACAACTGGAAAAACCACAGAAGTACCTCACCAAGAGGATCACTGGCCTCAAGCAGATGCCCTATGCAGCTCGACTTAAACTCCAGCTATAGTCTGTTGCATACAGCCTACTCAGAAGTGATCTCTGCCTGACATACAAGGCCATGTCCAACCCAGAATTGATGGACATGCTCCACCTAAAGAAAACCATATCCCCCTCGAGCCACACACTCCAGGGATCTAAACTTCACCACAACAATAAATAGGACGTGCTGGAGGGATAGATTCCTGTCCCAGAGACTTCCCATGCTTGGAACAAGATTCCAATCTACATTAGGCAGAGCTCCTTGCTAACCCTCTTCAAGTGAAACCTTGATGAGTGGATGGGAAACGGAAAGTTTACCCCAGGGATCACTTCAATGGCACTGCTGGACAGAGGCACAGGGAACTAACCTAAGGGGGCGGCGAACGCAAACACATTCCGGCTAGGCTTACAAATTCATTCGGGCAGATAGCCTAGTCTACCTATGAACCTATGAGTGTAAACCACAAAAACCTTCATCAATGTAAAGTAACTGGCCTGAATTCTAAGTGCTAGAACCAAAACTAAGATGCTTAGAATAACAGATAAATTTAATCAGGCTACTAACACGCAGTAGTAAGTGCAGCAGAATAAAAGCACTTGAACACTTTATGTAGCAAGGCAAAATAAAGTAGGAAGAAAATTAAATTACAGTAAAGGCAGCTAAGTAAAGTGTATTTTTTTTACGTGGCACGGTAGGGAACAGAAGATAATTCAAGGTTAAGACACGAAGGGGGTTAGGCTTCCCATATGCTCTCTGTACACAGTAGACTGAGCTGATGAGATGGGACTGGAAAGTGTGTCCAAAAATCCAAGAAGCAAGGTGTCGGTCCTTCCCAAATGATCTCCCTGCACTCAGTTGAGTGAGAAAATGTGATGGGAATGGGAGGAGTGACCAAAATCAAATTTACAGCAGGGGTTGTGTAATTCCAAAGGCACTAAGTTTAATAGTACAACACTTGGACAGGAGGGTGAGAAAAACAACAAAATGCAGACTGAGACCAGCAATATTCAGTATTCATTGAATCAAATAAATGCAGAACAGCTTTAACCATCACTGAAACAGATCAAGTGCATAAAAGGGTACTTGTATCAGTTTGGTATATCCAGGTGGTTAAAGAATTGATTGCAGACAGGTAATCAGCTCTGCTACTGAGCACAATTTCATAGAAATGTAAGTCTTTATACCAGTAGTACAAAAGGAAAGATTGGACTCTCAGGCAATCCGATAAACGCAGAGAGGTGTTGACCAGTAGCTTGCAGCGTGGGTGGGCTGACGTCACAGAATGTAAGGCAAACCCCCACAGTGAAACCAGCTGGTTAAGAGCTCAAGTGCTGAACTAACCCTGAGAGTCAAACTGCAGACAGAGGCCAGCAGTAAACAGTGAAGCAAATAAATTCAGTACAGTATTGTTAAAATGCAGACAGACACCAGCAATATTCAGTCAAGCAAATAAATGCAGTACAGTTTTGTTAACCATTACTGAAACAGACCAAGTGCAAAAAAAGTATACTTATATCAGCTTGGTATAACCAGATGGTTAAAGAATCGATCTCAGCCATGTAATTAGCTCTGCTATTGAAGTTCACATTGGTTTCTTCCCACATTCCAAAGACATGCATCTGGAGCCTTTCTCCCTGGGCCTCTGCTGAAAGTGGTCTCTGTCTCAGACTGACTTTCCCGATTAAACAAATGTTAAGTAATGAATAAAAACAATGCTCCTAACTCTTGAGATTAATTTATTGCACCTGCAGACATATTGCTTCTGTGTTAAAGTAGATAGCAGTGAATCTTTCTAAATTTCATTTGGAACAGAAGGTACAACTGCCTTTAGCTGGAGACATTTTGATTCCCGCTGAACTCTTGGTAGTGGGAAAAAAATTGGTTAATATCTTTGTAGATGCAAGAAACTCTGCATTTTTCATGACTGTCATCATTTTCTTATTTTTCAAGCCTACATGCTTACAAAACACTTGTGTATAGCTTAAGCCAAGGGCATTAATCTAGACTTGTACCCTTGTAAAAAAATAAGAGAATTTTTCTTAATTTTGCATATAATATACCCAGTGCATTCCCACCCCAGCAGTCCAAGATCACAGCATGTTAACATTAATCTTCCTTATGTCCAGCCTTTCTTATCTTGTTATACTGTAAAGCTTTCATTTCTTACAACTACAAATGTACTTGTTTACTTGAATATTTTCATCTTGTGCAGATGTCACTGAAAAGACACCTCCCACAATTAAAATACCTCTGACTACACACTACAGAATGCTGCTTTGTTGTAGATAACATGCAGTTTATACCACAAATTATTTTATACAAATACTAATAAACAAAAATTGTTTTACTTGCATTTACCCCACCCCCATTGTCTTCCTAAGCATTAATGTCAGTGTGGGATATATGCTTTACAGTCCACCCACAAGTTTAACAAAAGTCCAGTCTTTTTGTATCCACTTTAGTAAATAAAAACTGTTGTGTGTGTTTATGAAGGAAATTTGGTCTATATTTACCCACCGGCACTTCATCTTTCCCTTGGCACTAGTGGTACCATTGCATGGTCATTAAAAGGTATAGATGCAGAGGCAGTATCAAACACCTCATTAGGGGCCTCTGTACATCTTCTGTTAGCACCTTGTTTACCTCTGCTGTCAACCTTGCCAGGTCAGAAGCTTTACTTTTGAGTGTATTCTTTACAGCATGCTACATTTTATCTGTTGAAATGAGCTTTTCAAGGTTACTAGCTTGCTGTATGGTGAGAGTATGCTTCTGAGTCCTGTGTTTTCTTTGCCAGTGGCTCTAAATAGCAAACCACAAAGAGGAAGGGGGACATTTCTGCCTTGTTCCTCTTGTCGGGAAGGAACCCTTCTACCGTAATTCTTAATTTGGACCTTTTGTAAATCCTCTTAATTGACCCTGTTATGTCTGTGAATTCAGATGCTTCCATTGCAGTACTCATGAAATCCCAGCTGACTGTATTGAACATTTTCTCTGCTTCAAGACCCACCAAACAGTAGCAACATTTTCTTGTATTTTTTCCTTTTGGATCATCACTAATATTTATCTAATGTCTTCATATCTTAAGGATCGTGTTTAAAGATACAAAACAACCTTTTGTTTTTGCATAGAAAGTGTCATTATGCATGCAACACTTTTTTATGCAGAAACAAAATATCATTGCGCACCAGTGCAGTGCTTTTAAAATTTGCTTCCAAACATAGAAGACTAAATGTACTGAGCTGTGTTTGACTTTAATATTAATAGGCAAGCAGGAAGTGCTTGTGTCACTTTGGGTCCCAGCACTAATTATGCTGGTTTAATGTAGGTAAGCAATTGTGAATTGGTTATGTAACTGCCATATGTCTGTTAGTAATAGTCTAAATTGCATCATCTCCCTAAACCATTTTAACCCCAATTCCTGTGGAATAGCAGTGAATAAATCAACCACGAGTTGTACGTAAATACATCAACTTTTGTGTATGCTCCCATGAAGTGGACCACATTGAGGGATAGCTTGTAAGTTTTTCCTGCTTATTACGAGGATGGACCTCCTTTTCCCAGAAATGAAAATTAAATGAACTGGCCCTAAGAAAAGAGAGAGAATTTCAGGTCCATCCTCAATATCCTACCCACTCACCCAACTCTCCCTACTTGTGGCACATTTGCCATTAAGTCTGTTTTCCAAAATCTGTTGCATTTCAAAACTTTCCTCCAAACTGTAGTGGCACTGTGGTGCTTTATGGGATGAGGAAGGTGTTTGGCAGCCTGGGAATGTTCACATTTTTAATGTATGTTGGCCTTGGTCCCTTTTAATGGAAAATGAACTGGTTGTTCCAGATCTTCTGTTATAAATGCAAAATCTATATTATAAAGGTATGTAAGATTCCTTGTAGAACAGAAGCCAGACTGAGTCCAAATCATCTGATTAAAAGCTGGCAGTGACATAGAATTTATTACTGTAAGTTACCCAGTAATCTAGTATTTTAAAATGTAGTTCTGCAGTTAATTTCCCTGTCTCAGTGCCTTATTTGTGCAGTTTGCACATCCTCCCTCTGTATGTTTTCAGCATGTACTGAGTTTCTTCTTACATTCCAGAGCTGTGCAGTACATGAAGTTGTGACCTTTACAACTTGTCCAGAGATGTGAATTTTACACTGTTGGTACTCTTTTTCACAACTAGTTTCATTGCCTTATGCCAGTTGTTAGGGAGGGGTTCATCTTTCCTGCAACCATGAATTGGATTAAATTGAACTAGTGGAAGAATAACTTAAGGTAATAGTTTGTAATGACATGGAATTGTCTTTCCTTTATTTTCATTTCTCTCCTTGTTTTTCAAGTTAAAATGTATTATTGTTTCTGAAGGTGCACTATTGGGAATTGCAACTAACTGAATAAATCAAGGAATATGTGGAGCTAATTTGTTAGTGGAAGCTTGGTAGAATTCAGCTGGTAGACCTCAGGACTAGGCGCTTTGTTTTACGTTTTGCTTTCTTTAGTAAATGACTTAAGACTGGATGTATTTCATACATGTATGGCTGAACCAAAACAGTTGCTAAATTGCAGGCCTTTGTTCAAAGCATCTTTTTGTAGTGCAAGATGAATTCACAGCCCCTCTCGCTACGTTTTGGTACATGTACTGATACTTTACAAGAATTACACACACAAATATTTTCTGATATTTCTCTAAATGTCACAGACAATTTTGATACTACATTCAAGTCATCTTAAAATGTAAAGTAGTATAAAACATTTAAATTTTAAAGCTTAGCATTTCAATACAGTGATGCAGCTTATGTAAATTTACCAAAAGAGATAACCGCTGCCTTTGAACCACTGATCTAATTGCTCCCTTTTGATATGAAAGGCATAGCTACATTGGAAGCAGCTGTGAATCAGTGCAAGTTCTCTCACTCCTCTGTCTTGTTTACAGCAGCCTGAGCTCCTGACTAAAAATTTCTCTGTCTGTGAAATGTCATGTAGGTGGAGGCAAATTCCCTCTGCAACATATGGGAGAAGTTAAGCTTAAAGAAATAGTGAGCAGTCTTTCATTTCCTCACTTTGGTATCAAAGGAAGGGAAAGTTTTATAAAGTACAAGCAGGTTTCAGGTACCTACACAGTACTGGAATCATATTTTATGGAAAAAGGCAACCCAAGAGTTGAGTTAAACTGAAGGAGAAGTTTCCTTTAATCTCTGTTAGTTATTCACCAGCTGTTTGCTGTAAGCCTTATAGCATCCTTGTGTCTTCAAGTTTTTTTCTAAACAGAATGCTGTAAATAGTGCTTCCTGCAGACCACTTTTTAAAATAACTTCTGTGTTTTCTTGCTTGTGGCAGCATTTTAGAAGCTTCTGTCTCCCCTTTCTTTTTTAGGAAGTGATCTGTTAAAATCATGCAAAATATTTCTAATTCTAGTCGCCCTGAGGTAATTTTGACAGACTTTGGTGGCAAGTGAAATGAAGTCTTGGTGGGTCCTGTCGCCCTATGTAGTTTTGACTTTCCATCATCTTTTGTGTAGACCTTATATTTTGCTGCCATTAATAACTAGGGTTTTAACTCAATAGTTTTGATGTCTCGTGTCCATAAAACAGTTTGACATTAAAGTGTGGAAAGCCTTGAACTGTAGGATTTTTCATTAAAGAACGAAGAAGAAAAAAGCAGTTTCAATTTGCCTTGCATATGCACTTCAAGTCATGTGTAACTTAACTTTTTTTGTACCTTTAAGATATTTTTGTCTCGTTTCAATCTAAAGTGTTACTTCTTTGTAATTTTTTCCTTGGTCTGGTGCCATAGCTTATTGTTGCATTCACAATAGAGCGATAATTGTGATGTACTGCAGGATCTCTGTCCAGTTTACACATTTATACATCTTTCACTGCATTTTTGAGAGAATTACATTTACTGATAATTTCTGCCTGGTTAGGTGCCATCATCATCCTTTAGTTTTATTTCTGAATAGTGGCAGAGTTTTGCTGCAGGATTTGTGTCCCTGCAAAACTGCTTATTCTCAAACTCTGGTGAAAAGATTAGATATTTTATTTACTACATGCCTGTTCATGCTGCACTTGCAGAGCTTTGTTTTGTCACAACTGTGGCTGATTGCCTGCTCTTTGATTGTTACAACCCCCCACCCCCTCCACTGTTACATTTAAGTACTGCTGTTCCTGCAGATACCGCCTGGTTCCTGCAGTAACCACATTTTCCCTAACCCCACTAAATGTTAGACTACCTGGAACCTTAGACATGCACCAGAGAGTCATAGTAGTGAGAGAACTGAGATTTGAGTCACAGAGCTCCATTGGTTGAATTTTTATTGGCTTTTTTGAATGGTTTTTTTTCATTGGCTTCTCTTCTATAACCTGTGCAGAGCTGAGCTTGCCAAAGGATTTTACACAGGACTTTTGAGAAGTATGGAAAGCCTTGAACTCTGAGATTTTCCATCAATACGTCTGGCAGTCAGCATACAAGAATGAATGGCGGTTAACAAGCTGTTTCCTGTAGTCCAGTGATACAATGGTTGAGGCCCTCAGCCTTCATTGCCTAACTGTGTGACTTTGAGCAAGTCACTTAACCAGATACCGAGCCTGGGCTGAGTCTGAAAAAGGTGCATGGAGATCAATGCTGTACTGCAGAAAATAAATACAAATAAGATGCAGTAAATAAAAAAGGAAGAAAAAGAATGAGTTTATGCTGTCATTAAACACTCCATTTAAAGCCTTTCTAATTCCAATATAACATCAGCAGTCTAAACTTGAGTCTTCAGTAACCTGTGCTGAGTGAAGTAAATCACACCTTGACTTGCAGTAAAGCCTGCCCGAGATATCCGTACATCTTGGCTTAAGAGGTCCCCCCACTGCTCACACGTTTGCTTACATTTGCTGCTGCATCCCAGCACCAACCCAACTCAAAGCCGTTAAGTTCACCCATCCCCCTAATCATTCCTGTCTGAACCATAAGCCATCACTTACCCACAACTTTGATAGCCAGCTTGATTGAAATGGGTATCTTGAAACAATGTAAGAATTCTCTCATGCTTTCTGATAATCCTCTTGTTACTCAAACAGCATAACAGTGTGTGAGAGATGTGCGTATACTGTATAATGACATTGGAGGCTAAAAACCTTCCAGAAAGACAACTTGGCCTAGTTTTTGGTGCCATTTGATTGGCAGCAGTACACCACATGTCACCATTACAGCCGGTATCTATATTAGAACATCGAAAAGTCCAAATGTTGAACAGCTGAAAACTCGACAATGACGTCCATAGAGGGGTTTTTGTGAGATCATGGTACAGTGAAAGTCGGAAAATTTGCCCTTTCCTCACTGTAGTGTAATCTCTGAGTTGGTATATATAATTAAAGGCGAGTGGGGGGGGGGGCACGGCCCCCCACAAAAGCGATTTTTGATGAACAGCATTTTCGAGTTTTAAGCCATTCGACATTTGGTCTTTTTGGTGTTCTAATATAGACCCTACAGAGTTATACTACACATAATCCTTCATAAGCTGAGGTTCTAAAGATTAACTTTCCTAAACCTCAGACCTCTAAAATGCAAAACGGGCACAGGCGCCCTCATTGACAGGGGCATCCTATTCAGCCTGCCACTTTATGTAATGCAAGGAGTCCCAGAGGCATGGATGCTAAGCCCAGTAATGAAGGTATCCACTAAACTAAACATTCTATTTATGGGTGACTCCATTGTAAGACGTGCAGAAGTACCTCTTAGCAGGCTGATAAGGAAAGAGTGACAGTTCTCTCTGCCAAGCTCTGTCACATCACAGATGCACTCAAGTCCTTGAACAACAAGTGCTGGTATGACTCTCATACTACGTGTGGGTATGTATGACTTCAGATTTACCTGTCTGGGCTATATGAAAGGAGACTTGATGGAGCTCTCGCTGTGTCCCAGGCAGCAGCTTTATTCTATCTCAAGGTAGGTTCCGCAGTATGAGTAAAAAATAGACTTCAATATTGACTTAGTTTTTGGTGCCATTTGAATGGGGTCCAGTATTTGTTAGCTTGGGAGGATATGATAATCAGACTTTTTTGCTTTGCTCAGGTGGACTGTGCCTATTCCCTCTAGGCTTCTGAATTGAATTTTGGCATAGACATTATCCACTCCTATAGAATTTTTTTTTGTTTTGTTTTTTTTTTTTTGTTTTTGTGCAATGCCAGCCACATATTCCTACCAAAATAATGAAACAAGCAAAGGAGAATGTGAAGGTGTTGCTGATCATTGCGAGGAGCCTAAACAGGGAAACTCCACTACCTACAAGTCCTCCCCAGCCTGGAGGAGGTAGAGAGAAAGATGATGGCAGTGTCTCGTTTCCATTTAAAAGGGAATCGCACATCAAGGGTAGTTGAGCAGCCTTGTGCACTAATCTTCATGTCCAAATAACCATCAGAAAGGTCCCTTACCACATACTGGCTAGCTATAGAGCTCTTTCTGTGACCCATGGAAGTCGCAGTGCCTGTCTACAAGAACTAGAGTCGCTCAGTATTAATGCCATACCACTTTCATGGGTGACTTAATCTGTCCAACTGTAGGCTGGAAAACAGGTTCACAAGCACAGAAATTACTGGACCTTGTCAATACAAGTACCTTGAAACAAGTAGTCCAGGAGATTTAACATCTTAGAATTTGCCCTTACTAGTATGGGGCCATCTTGCACCATCCCTTGTGTATCTTTGTCACTTGTTAGGTCTGACCATAAAGCAGTCTCCTTCAAAATAAAATTGAATCAAGGGACCATTTCAGCCCTGGTTTCTTTAAACATCCTTCTAAGGCAAGCTACTTACTCTTAAGTGATGCATTGGTAATTTTTCATATCCCTACCACACCCAATTAACTTTGAAACATACACCACTAAACTATACCAGCATGTAAACAGCTGCACTGATACGGTTGTACCTGGTAGAAACGAGAGAGGCATACACATGAAACAATCCCCTCCACATTGTGGAACTTGAATCAGCAACATTTACAATAAAATGAAGAGATTATTGGCTAAATGTAAGAAAAGCAATACAGAGAATGGTAGAGACCCCATCATTAAAAATGGGCACCTCAGATTCTTAATTAAATCTGCCAAAGTTGAGGTGAAAATAGTCACCCAAGCAAAGGACAGTCACAAAGCCTTTTATAGTTATGTTTGTAATCTCAGAAGCACAGTGCAGCAATGCGGCGAGCTGAAGTTTACCTGCCCGCCCACTCGCCTCGCATGAAATATCTAGCTGATTTGTCACTAACGATCACACAAGACAGCTCTGAAAGTGCTGTCAGAATAAAAAAAAAAATACTGTCAGTTGGTCCGGACAATATCTCGGGATGCATCTTGAATAACTTGAAGTATGAATTAGCCACACCCCTAAAACACTGTTCAACCTTGGCCTGCATACGGGTTTTGTACCAGTTGAATGGAGAACTGCAACAGTTGTTCAAAATTAGAGCCAGCACACTAGCTGTCTTTTTATGTGAAATCAGTACCAGTTTTTCAGCACCTCCGATATAGTTAGTTTTGAAGAGAGACTGACCCGTGTCTGTTATGGCAATCCTTGACATGAGTAGGAGATGCAGGAGGCAAGGGACCTGTAGTTTTAAGGCTAAGCCCTTGAGTGACTGTAAAAGTCTGCTTTACATTGTGGTCTTTGCCATTTCTCATTTTCATATTGGGTTATATTTAGTAAGCCATTATCCACCAGCTGCTGAAGCGAATGAATGAGTCGTCTGACTTTTGTGTAAGTAGTATGTTCTTCGAGGTCCTTTAACTTTTGTTTGTGGGTGGGCTTGATGTTTGGCATGGGTAAATGTTCATCATATTGATTTACTGCTGTAGTAGTCTTGGCTGTATGGGGCTATATCCTGCCAAGGATACAACAGCCAGCCAGCGTCTAAAGCTTCAGGGCACCTTCCACAGACCCAAACTGTCAGACAGCTTGAGTTGAGCTGACTGACATTGTGCGCCAAGTCCTTTGGAACTTTACTGATGCTAAAGAGTGTACTCCTCTAAGGCTTTTGAAAATCAATGGCCTGCTTGATGCTGTTCCTGTGCTGAGTAGATAAGGTCTTTTTGGGGAATTTCTAAATACTGTTTACCACTTCCCCTTTAGGAAAGTTATTTTAAAGCAAGGAGTTTTGTGTTTTAATGGACTGTTGAGACTGTATCTTACTTTTAAACAGAAGTGCTACTTTTCCTGCCAGTTTAAAAGTTGAATAAAGCAAGTGAAAAATATTTTTTCGTCCTGTGGAGAAATTGTGCTCGTTTTACTTTTGCGGTGCTGGCACACTGTTTTAAAGCACTTTTTACTTTGTTTTTCTTTGAAAAGAGTGACTTTTAAAGACTTGTAGTTTTTGCCAGTATTTGCTGATTGTTTTCCCCAGGAAAGAAGCGCAAGCTTTGGCTTGACCATGGAACAAACTACTGGTCCTACAGTCAGTCCTTCTTCCAGCCACAAAAAAGTTTTAAGCAGCCTTTGCCACCACAGCAGGCTAGCATTTTGCCTCCGCTGTAGGTGGGTGACTCTGCTGTGGCCATTTGTTATACTTTAGACTACTACTCTTTTACTCTGGATCCCTATGGAGTAGCGCCAACATCCACTATGCACTGGGGGTTAACCATATTCTTTGGCTGTTGGGTTCCCCTCATTGGGCAAGGGAGAGCCAGTGTTGCAGGTCCTGGGAGAGGGAACAGGGAAGGCTTCCATCTTGTCAGAAATTTGTGCCCATCCCTGCAGAAGCTGCTGCTGTTGGTAACATAGTTGGCTACATTTTTTCCTGCCCAAAAGAAATGGAAAACGAAGCGTGTGTACTCCTCAAATTTCCTTGGACAGGAGTAGTTTATTGGGTCTGGTTCAGGGTTTAATTTGCGGTGTTTATCCTTCATGTAAAGTAGTTTCTGGTAAAGGAAAGAGTGATACCCCTTTTCTTGAAGAGATTCAAGATTCTGAATGCGAACAGGAAGATGAAGGGTCAGGTACAGGTTTTTTTTTTGTTCAGATTTCGGAATCATACTCCGAGGAGAGCTCAGTTTCTGATTCTCCCTGTTGGAGTTTCTCTGTCTCTGAGACAATTGCCAGAATGTGCTAATGATTTAAGTGGAAGAAAACTGAGGATGTTTTTCATGTTTCACTGTTGCAGTCCTCACTTGTGGGTTATCCCTGCTGTGGTAGCCCACGGCCAGCCCGAATACCAGAGTCAGTGTTTTTCTCCGTCTGCTGCTGTCGCCTGTAGCCCGACGTGAGGTAGTCAGTGCTGTAAAGCAAGGCAGCCGATACCATTACATCAGTCCTTATCGTGGAGCCCATAGCAGAAGCAGGTTAGTCGCTACCAGAGTTAGCTTTAGACGTTTAGAGCTGTAATTCAAAGTACACCGTTGGGGTTCTTTTTTTCTTGCACTAACCGATGTCTGAAAAAGTTAACAATTGTCTCGCCTGTGGGAAGCAAATCCCACACCAAGACTTCCATTCATACTGCATCACTTGTTTAGGCCCAGACCACGATGTCCCCTGATGTTCTTTGTGTTTCACTGTTGCAGTCATTATAATTGGGTTATCCTGCTGGCAGGCTACCTTCAGTCTGCTTGAATTCCAAAGTCTAGGTCCGGCGTCGGTTGCTGTCGCCTCTTCCCTGACGTCCGTGCACCAAGGGTATAAAAGATGCAGCCGACACCATTTTCTTCAGTCTTTCTTGACGAGCGGTGCCCGAAGCAGAAGCAGTTCGCAAGTGCCGTTCGGCCGACTCCTGAGATTTTCGTGTTTGAATTTCAGATCCGAAGTCTTCAGTAAAAGCTAAGTACCCCGTTGGGGAAAACTTTTTTCTTGCTCCAGACTGATGTCAGAAAAAGTTAATAATTGTATTTCTTGTGGGAAGCAAATACCTCATAAGGACTTTCATTCTTAATGTATTCCTTGCCTAGGCCCTGACCACGACGTTGCTAGTTGCCGGTTTTGTGCTAGATTTAACCAACGCACTATTAAGCGTCGGTACGATTTTGCATATCGCTATTTTGGCAGAAAATTTAATTACATGATGCCGTCGGATAGCCATCCGACTACAGAATTCACAAAAAAACGCAAAGAAAAAAGAAAAGGACAGGCATCCAAGGTCCAAAACCGACGACGAGGCTTCCTCTAAGCCAGTCGCCGGTTCACCGGTTCTCAGTGAGGCACTTTCGCAGCCCCTGATGCCCGCTACTTTGGACTTGCAGGCCACTACAGAATCCCACGTGGAGTCGACTAGGCCGCTGGAAGTTTAAGGTATTGGACCTTTGGAGACAATTCTCTCAGATGGGTCCGGAGCCGCTGAGCAGGCATCGGCTTCTGAGGGTGTTTTCAGACCTACTCAATTGTACATTAAAGCAACTCCAGCTACAAAGGCAAAGACTAAAGCACCTTTAAAGACAAAGAAACAAGTGCAACAGCCTCATGGTCAGGCCTCCATGCCCAAAAAACAGATGCTCAAAATGGCCGAAGACTTAATTACTTTGATAAGGGGTTCCCATCCCCCTCCTGATAAAAGGCCTAGGCAAGAGACAGAATACAAATCTTCAGATCAGGTTTCCATTTCATCTGATTCCTCTTCTGATCAGGAATACTCTCTTCCTCTCTGAGTTTTCTGATGCTGAAGAATCAGTCCCTTCAGCCTCTCCTCCTGAGGATTACTCTTTTGGGGAAACCTTGCATACCATGAGGGAACATTTCCACTGGGAGAGCCAAGATTATTCAGAATCTAAGAAAAGGCTCAGAGACTTCCTCTTACTCCCACAACACAGCCCCCTAGCTATTCCACCTGTGTTAGACATTGTAGATGTATTTTCAGAGTCTAGTCTGACCCCTGACTCCTTACCTCCAGCTCATGTTAAGCCGGACAGATACTACAGGGTTCCTGACTCTCAAATTCCTTTTCAAAAACCCTGCTGCTGACCCAGAAACCATCTTTCAGGGTCCCAAAGGGGTCAAGGCTTCCACTGCAAAAAATCCTACCCCCTCTGATAGGGATTCTAGGGCTCTGGACAGATGGGGAAAAAAGATTTACACTTCTGCTATCTTGGCTATACGGGCTTTAAATTGTCAGTTTCATATGCTCAATTATCAGCAATATATTATGTCACTGCTTAAACAGAAAATATTGATAAATTCTGAATGTGCAGAAAACAAAGAAATGCAGGATTTATTGCATGCAGCTGAGCAAGTTGGAAAGCATACTTCGCAAAGTCGTTTTGATTCTTTGGAGGCCTCCTGCAGGGCCGCTGTCACGGGTTCTGTCATTAGGAGGCATGCTTGGTTAAAGGAACAAAATCTACCTGATCATGTTAAAGCAAAATTATTCGATGCTCCATTACAGCATGATACCTTGTTTGGTGTTTAAAGCAGAAGAAGTGTTAAAATGGAAGACAAAGCTAAATCTATGCAAACAGTCAAAGATTTCTTACAGGTACAGCCTCCAAGATTTAGCAGGCACTGGCCTACAAAGAATTGGTCCTTTCCAGTGTCAGACAGACTACAAAGGGGCAGATGCAGACGCCCAAGAGGCAGATCCCAGCCCCAAGGTTCATACAGGTCTAAACAATGGGGTGCTTCTATCTCCAAAAGTGGAGAAGACAAATCACAGCCTTACAGGAAACAGTCCCAATGACTTCCCCTGCCTGCGCCAAGCACTTATCTTCTGGCAGTACCTTTAGGGGGAAAACTAGCACTTTTTTCTCAAAATTGGCACATAATAACCCAGGACAAATGGGTCTTAGACATAGTGTCACAGGGCTACAAGTTTCACTTTCATACCCTGCCAAGGGCAAATGGTTGGCCAAACCTGCCAAAAAAACAATGGGCAGAGGCACAAAAACAAGTCTCATCCCTCATGGACATGAAGGGTCATTCAACAAGTACCAGAGCAAGAGCAGGGACAAGGATTTTATTCAAGACTGTTCTTGGTACCCAGAAAGGACAAAGCCTGGAGACCAATACTGGGCCTATCTATTCTAAACACATATCTGGATATACCAAAATTCAAAATGTTGACTCTACAACAGCTTCTGCCCATGCTGGGCAAGAGGGCTTGGCTTGTGACTTTAGACCTAAAAGAGGCATACCTGCATGTCCCAATCAGACAAACATGCAGAAGATACCTCAGATTCAAAGCTGGCTCAATGCACTACCAATTCTCTGCACTGCCCTTTGGCTTATCTACTGCGCCCAGGGTCTTCACAAAGTGCCTGGCACCAGTAATTGGATTCTGCAAACAGAGGAATACAAACATATCCTTACTTGGACGACTGCCTCATTCAAGCAGAGAACAAGGACATTCTACTACAGCATATGGCGTTTGTAAAGAGATTACTACCATGCCTAGGGTACACAGTCAACGAACAAAAATCAAAACTAGTACCCTCTCAAGAGATAATATTCCTGGGTGCAAGCTTAAATACAACTGCCCAGATGGCTTATCTCACGCCAGACAAACAAAGACAACTGACTACCTATTTCAAACTGTTGGCAACAAAGGCCCAGTTATCTGCAAGAAAAATTCTGCAGGCTTTGGACTTCATGGCATCCTGCATTCTACTAATTCCATATGTAAGACTGCATATGAGGAAACTTCAGTGGTACCTAAAAAGTGTCTGGACTCAGCATTGCCACAGCCTGGAAGCAATAATTACTCTCATTCCCTGCCTGCAGCAGGAGTTTTGATGGTGGGAGAAGGCCTGTCACCAGAACAAGGGACAGCCATTCACCTTACCCCCAGCCAGGCAGACATTAACAACGGATGCATCAGATTATGCCTGAGGGACCCACATGGCAAGAAGATGTATTCAAGGCACATGGCCACCAAACCAAATGCATCTACATATCAATCAAAAAGAGATGCTAGCTGTTCAGAATGCCCTGACAGCCTTCAAGGACCTACTTCATCAGGGACAACTACTGATTAAAGACTGACAAATACCATGGTCATGTGGTATATAAATAAGCAGGGAGGCACTCATTCTTACTCCCTCTGCAGACTAGCCATGACTTTGTGGGACACAGCATTGACTTACCAAGTACATCTGCAGGCACAATTCCTGCCAGGAAAGATAAATACTCTGGCAGACGAACTAAGCAGAAACCTCATGGATCCCCACAAGTGGAAATTCGATCCACAAGTCTTCAACATGATAATAAGGAAATGGGGATGCACGGACATAGATCTTTTTGCCTCTCCTCACAACTGCCAGCTAAAGAGATTCTGCACAAGGACTTATCACAAACAAGCATGGAAAGTGGACGCCCTATTTTTCAGCTGGAAAAACTTAACAGTATATGCCTTTCCTCCACTGCCTCTCCTCCCCAAGGTACTCCTAAAGGTCAGACGAGAAGCCACAAATGATACTGATTGCCCCAGACTGGCCCCGACAGTACTGGTATCCAATCCTAAGGAACTTGTCTCAACGCCCAGCCTGGACCTTTACCTCAAATACCTCCTCTACTCTCCCAACAAAACAATCAGATCTTGCACAGTCAACTTAAGACCTTTAAATCTGGCAGCATGGCGGATAATGTAGTCATACAAAACACACCTCTCACTAAAGCGGTGATGGATGTCATTTTGGAGGCCAGGGGGCCTAGCACTAGAAAATCTTATGCTGGAAAATGGAAGAGATTCTGTGCTTGGAACCAGGTTCAAGGAATTGACGTAGCTGTACCAAATATTCCTCAGATTTTGCAATACTTAACTGAGATGCTGGACAAAGGCCTATCCTTTTCATCAATTAAAATTCATGCCTCTGCCATTTCGGCTCATTACAATTCAGAGCCACCAATCTTTTCTCATCCTTTATTAAGGCAGTACCTCAGAGGAGCCAAAAATTTAAGACCTCGAAGGAGATCACCAATACCTGCATGGGACCTCAATTATGTCTTGGAAAAACTCACCATGTCTCCTTTTGAGCCAGCCGCTACAGTTGGTATAAAATATTTATCTTGGAAAACAGCTCTGCTCCTAGCAATAACCTCTGCAAGAAGAGTTTCAGAGCTACAGGCACTCATGGCTGTGGAACCTTTTATCATTTTTTATCCAGACAGGGTTTCTCTCAGGGCAAACCCGACATTTATGCCTAAGGTAGTGTCCAGTGTGGCCCTTAACCAAACTATTCATCTGCCTACCTTTTACCCAAACCCACAGAACAAGGGGGAGAGAATTCTGCATTCTTTGGACATACACAGACAGCTAAGCTTCTACCTGAACAGAGCCAAAGCTTTCAGAAAGACAGAGCAATTACTAGTGGCATATGCTGCAGGATCACAAGGAAAGGCTATCTCAAAGCATAATATTTCAAAGTGGATAGGCCACTGCATTCGTTTCTGCTATTCACAACATGGCAAGCCAGTGCCTAAGGGCATTAGGCCACATCCAACCAGAGCAGCAGCCACATCAGCAGCCTTCCTCAGGGGAGTACCAACCAAAGACATTTTAGAGGCTGCTACCTAGAGTTCAGTGCACACTTTTACAAAGCACCAGCACTTACCACTCTACTCTAAATCCAGGGCAGGGTTTGCCACTGCAGTTCTGCAGAGCCTTCTAACCGCTCCTAATGCTATTTAGCTCCAGCCTCCCAACCATAGCTTTGGGATTCAACCCAATTGTAATGACTGCAACAGTGAAACACTAAGAAAATAGTACAGTTGTGTACACTTACTATAAATGTAGATGTTGGTGTATTCACTGTTGCAGTCCAGGTTACCCACCCGCCATCCCCCATTTCTTTGCTGGAACTTTTCTGAACTTCTCTAATCTATACTACCTATGTGGTGTATTTGCTTGTAGATGAAGTCAAAAGATACTTTGGTGCATGTATGCTTTATGGTCATATTTTTAGCCTACCCTTTTGGGGGCACCTGACATCTGGGGCAAGAAAAACTGAAGAAAATGGTGTCGGCTGCATCTTTTATACTCCTGGCGCACTGACGTCAGGGAAGAGGCGACCGCAACAGACGCCGGACCTAGACTTTGGAATTCAGGCCAACTGAGGGTAGCCTGCCAGCAGGATAACCCAATTGTAATGACTGCAACAGTGAATACACTCGAACATCTACATTTATGGTAAGTGTACACAATTGTACTTTCCCGGTTCTGTGCCCTCGTTAACGCGAGAACCATTCGCCATAGAACTCTTATTGTAGACAAGAATTTTCATCTTCAGTCTTCACATTCTGAAATTGCGTCCGTCAGCCATCAATCCGTGGACATTCTGAAAAAACGCAGAGATAAAGGTATAGACAGACCACACAAGGCTAAGCCTTTTGACGACTCTACCGCTAAGCAGGTCGTCAGTTCTCCGGAATTCAGTCAGGCGCTTTCACAGTCCCTATACCCTATTTGATATCTACACAGGCCTCTACTGAGACCCTTTTGGAGTCTGGTATGCTGCAGACATCATCTTGGTCTTCTGAGCCTTTGGCTGTCTCTGCCTTGGTTGGGTCCAGAGCTGCAACGCAGGCACCAGCTTCAGAGGAGGCCTCTCGCACTACCGAATCTAGACAACTGATGTCTTCTCATCCAACTACCGTTTCTGTCAGACCAATGGATACTGTTAGGTCTAGAAGCCAGGCCACTCCTAGAAAGTCTGCTTTTAGCCACCATCTTGGTCCTGCTCCACCACCCCAAGCACAAATGCTTAAAATGGCAGGGGATCTCATCTCCTTTATCAGAGGTAGTCAGGCCACAACTTCTAAAAGGAAAAGACATTCTTTTCCTGAAATTATGACAGAACAGGATTCTGAGGAATCTAATTATTCAGATTTTGAAGAGGAATAACCTCTGACTGCTCATGAGGATTCAGATTCAGAGGAATCCATTCCTTCTGCCTCCCCACCAGAAGACCTTTCCTTTGGGGAAACCCTTCACACCCTCAGGGAAATGGGAATCTCAGGATTTCCCCTAGTCTAAGAAAATACTTGAGTGTTTCTGGACCTCCCCCAGCACAGACCCCTTGCCTTCCCCCCTATTTTAGAAGTGGTGGATGATTTCCTTGAATCCCGTTTAGCCCCTGATGCCCTCCCACCTGCTCCCAGTAAACCTGACCGGTATTAGAGTACCGGATTCTCACAAATACCTGTACAGAAATCCTGCTGCAGACCCAGAGTTCATTACACAGGGACCTAAAGGAGCTAAGACTAGTTCTGCAAAGAATCCTATTCCTTCTGACAAGGATTCCAGAGCTCTGGACAGATGGGGTAAAAAAAGTATACACCTCTGCAACCTTAGCTATCAGAGTACTCAGCTGTCAGTTCCATATGTTAAGATATCAACAACACACTTTG
Source organism: Protopterus annectens (assembly GCF_019279795.1). Taxonomy (NCBI): domain Eukaryota; kingdom Metazoa; phylum Chordata; order Ceratodontiformes; family Protopteridae; genus Protopterus; species Protopterus annectens. The sequence goes on along the minus strand of NC_056725.1, from coordinate 1,054,587,064 downwards.
GAACTATTAAAACAAAAGATTTCAACCTTTCCTGACTGTGCCAATTCGAAAGAGTTATTAGATTTACTGCACTCTACTTGTCAAGTGGCCAAACACTCATTACACTATGGATATAACGCCCTAGAAGCCTCAGGCAGGGCAGCAGTGTTAGGATCTGTCATTAGGAGACATGCATGGTTGAAGGAACAACCTCTCCCTGACTGTCAAGTCTAAATTAATTGATGCACCCATGGATAAGGACCGTTTGTTTGGAGTAAAAGCAGAAGAGGTGCTTAAAAAGATGGAAGATGAAGCAAAATCTACGCAAACAGTAAAAGATTTTTCAGGTTCAACCTCTCCAGGTTCAGCAGGAACTTTCCCTCTAAGCACTGGTCTTTCCCTGGACCTAGCAGAAAGGGCCAAGGTAAGCCCTGCAGGGTCAGACCACCCAGGCCCCTCTCCCAGGGGCAGCGGAGAACCAAACGGTGGACCTCTTCCACCCCAAAGGCAGGGAGTTCTAAGCCACCTTTCTATGGCAAAAACTCTCAATGACTCCTCTCCCCCCTCTGCCCTCCTTTCACACAACTAAAGCTAGGAGGAAGGCTCTCCCTCTGCAAAGAAATTTGGCTTTCTGTAGCAAAGGACCAATGGGTCTTAAAAATCATTTTTCAGGGATACAAATTCTCTTTCAACGAAGTCTTAATTCCAAGAGGGTACCCCGACTTACCTTGAAATCCGTGGGCAGAGGCATTGAAACAGGTCCAAACTGTCATATCCCAGGAGGCAGTAGAACCTGTCCCCCTCCGATCAAACAGGCAGAGGCTTTTATTCCAGGCTATTCCTTGTTCCCAGAATAGAGGGCACTTGGCGCCCCGTCCTGGATCTATCCATTCTGAACACCTCCCTGGTGGTCCCCAAATTGAAAATGCTAACTTTGCAGCTGCCTATACTAACAAAAATGCCTGGCAAGTGACCTTAGACCTAAAAGATGCCTACCTCCACATCCTCATAAGGGAATCCTGCAGCAAATTCCTGCACTTCAGAGCAGGCTCACAACACTTTCAGTTCTCTGCACTACCCTTTGGCTCATCTACTGTACCCAGAGTATTCACCAAATGCTTGGCCCCGTCCATAGCATTTTGCAGACAGAGAAATGTACAGATTTACCCTTATCTGGACGACTGCCTCATTCAGGCAGAGTGCAAAGAAAAGCTGCTCCAGGACCTTCTCTTTGTCAAAACCCTCCTAACTTCCCTAGGGTTCACCATCAACAAGAAGAAATTAAAGCAAACACCCTCCAGGAAAATCATTTTCTTGGGAGCACTGCTGGACACAGCATCCCAAATGGCCTTCCTATCCCCAGAAAAGCAGAACTTCTTACCTCTCTACTTTACCCAGCTAGCTTCCAGAAGTCACCTCACTGCAAGGAATTTCATGCAAGCTTTGGGGTACATGGCCTGTTGCATCCTTCTAATTCATCTGGCCAGGCTTCACATGAGGAAATTTCACTGGTATCCAAAGAACCTTTGGTGTCAACACTCTTGGCCTCTAGAGACTGCTCTCCTTCTGATCCCCTGTATAAGGGCAGAGTTTCCCTGGTGGGCAGGGGCCTGTGCCAGGAACAAGGGTCTTCCCTTCATCCTCCGCCCTACCTGGTAGACCATCACCACTGATGCCTCAGACATTGTTTGGGGCACTCACCTAGCAGGCAGGTGCACCCAAGGTTTTTGGGATGCCCAGCACCTTCCCTTACACATCAGTCAGAAGGAAATGATGACTGTACAAAAGGCTTTGACATTCTTAAACCCCGTCTCAGGCCAGGGGTTCTCCTTATCAAAACAGACAACACCACAGTAATGTGGTATATCGCCAAACAGGGAGGGACCCAGTCTTACTCTCTGTGCAGGCTAGCCATGAATGTCTGGCTGACAGCCTCCTCCATGGGATTGCACCTAATTGCCCAATACCTACCAGGGCAGACCACCAAAGCAGAAACTTTCTGGGCCCCCACGAATGGCAGCTCCACAAAAAAATCTTTTTGCAAGTCATTCAGGAGTGGGGAACTCCTGAGGTAGATCTCTTTGCTTCGCACCTCAACCACCGGCTGGAAAAATTCTGTACCAGGGAGTATCGCCATCTAGCGTGGAAGGTGGATGCCTTGCCCTTCCCCTGGAGCTCCCTCTTTGTGTACGCATTCCCTCCTCTGCCTCTTATTCGCAAGGTACTGGTCAGGATAAGGGAGGAGAGACCAAAGGCCATCCTCATTGCTCCAGATTGGCCCAGACAGCATTAGTACCCCTTTCTGCACAGGCTGACATTACAGCCTCCCAGGTAGCTTCTCCTGATCTCAGACCTCTTGACTCAGGTGGGGGGGGGGGGGTGGAGGAAGGATGCTGCACCCAGACTTGCAGACTCTCAAAACTGTCAGCATGGCTAATACTTTAAAATGCAAACAAGGGGCCCCTGTTAAGCAAACAGGTCCTAGACATCATCACAGAACTCAGAAGGCCCAGCACCAGAAAATCTTGTGCAGGGAAATGGAAAAGATTCTTCTCACAACCTTCCATCCCTCTTGTCCTGGACTACCTAGTAGAGTTGCTCAATAGTGGCCTGTCCTTCTCTTCTATTAAAATCCATGCCTCAGCCATTTTAGCTCATTTCGATACAGACCAGCCCCTCTTCTCACATCCTTTGATTAAAAAATTCCTCAGAGGGGCTTCTAATATCATACCTCCCAGAAGGCCACCCAAGCCAGCCTGGGACCTGAATTATGTGTTAGGAAAATGAACCTTACCACCATTTGAACCTGCTGCTTCAGCAGAATTGAGATACCTGTCCTGGAAGACTGCTTTCCTACTAGCTATCACCTCAGCCATAAGGGTTTCAGAACTTAAGGCACTCATGGCCATTGAGCCATTCATCATTTTCCATGCAGATAGGGTCTCCCTGAGGACTAACCCCTCCTTTATGCCCAGGGTGGTATCTGATGTCCTCAACCAGGCCATACATCTATCCACCTTCTTTCCTAATCCTCAAAACAAGGGGGAAAGAATTCTGCACTCACTAGATGTGCGCAGACAGCTCAGATACTACCTGGACCATACTAAACCATTCAGAAAAACAGACCAGCTTCTTGTCAGCTTTGCCCCAGGGGCAGAGGGGAAGCCCATTTCCAAGCAAACCATTTCCAAATGGATATCGCACTGTATCCATTTTTGCTACAGACTACATGTGAAATCTCCCCCTAAGTCTATTCGTACCCTTTCCACTAGGCAGCCTCCACTTCCACAGCATTCCTCAGAGGAGTTCCCACCAGGGGCATCTTGGAAACTGCCATCTGGACCTCTGTTCATACCTTTACAAGCATTACCACCTACCTCTTCTCTAAGGCTAGGTTAGAGTTTGCCTCTGCAGGCATGCTGACCCATGCCTAGGTCTCCAACCCTTCCACCCCTCTCCTCAGCTTTGGGAATCCTCCCACAGGTGATGACTGCAACAGTGAAACACGAAGAACATAGTACAGTTGTGTACACTTACCATAAATGTAGATGTTAGTGTATTCACTGTTGCAATCCTGGTTTCCCTCCCTCCTTTCCCCTTATATCCCCTTTCCTTAGGGAGACATAAGCTTCTCATGGTGGCTTTTGGACCACTTTAGCATATTTCTTTGGGCTTCTGACTGGTTAGGGCAAGAAAAACTGATGTAATGGCGTCAGCTGCCTTGCTTTATAGCACTGACGACCTGATGTCAAACTACAGGCAGGCAGCCGATGCAGAAAACATTAAAACATTGACTGTGGTATTCGGGCCGGCCAAGGGCTACCACAGCAGGGATAACCCACAGTTGATGACTGCAGCAGTGAATACACTCTAACATCTACATTTTTGGTAAGTGTGCACAACTGTACTTTTCTCAGTCTCGGAAAATACTATGAGCTGTTACAGAAGGAATTTTCAGAACCTGCACCCGATGTTCTTAGTGTTTCACTGTTGCAGTCATTACATTTGGGTAATCTGCTGGCAGGTTACCCTCAGTCGGCCTGAATATCAAAGTCTTGGGTCCTGCATCGGTTGCTGTCTCATCTTCCATGACGTCAGGTCGTCAGGGGTATAAAACATGCATCCGACACCATTTTATTCAGTCTTTTTTGCCGTGCGGTGCCCGAAGCAGAAGCAGTTCGCAAGTGCTGGTCGGCTGACTCCTGAAATTTTCATATTAGAGTTTCAGAACCGAAGTCTTCAAACTAAAGCCAAGTACCCTGTTGGGGAAACTTTTTCTTGCTCCTTACCGATGTCAGTAAAAGTTAATAATTGCATTACCTGTGGGAAGCAAATACCTCAAAGATTTTCATTCATACTGTATTCCTTGCTTAGGCCCTGACCACGATGTACCTTTGCTTATTTAATTGGTGTACTATCCGTCGTCTGTATATTTTTGCCTCTATATATTTCAGTTCTTGGTTTAATTATCCAGAAATGTCGTCGGTTAGCCATCCGACTAACGGGATTCCGAAAAAACGCAAAGATAAAGACAGAGACAGGCTGCTGAGGTCCGAAACTGCCGACGACGCTTCTCCTAATCCAGTTGCCAGTTCGGTACAGGCCTCTACTGAGACCCATTCGGTGTCCTGTATGCCGTGAGATGCTTCAACTATGAAACCCGCGGATGTCTCTACCTTGGATGGGTCTGGAGCCGCTGTGCAGGCACCGGCTTCTGAGGGTGTATTCAGGCCTATGGACTTGCATATTAAATCAACGCCTCCTTCTTTACTTGGGTCTAAATCTAGATCCTTGCCTAAAAAAATGACACCCAGGCCACATGCTCAGGCCTCTATGCCAAAAAAAAAAATGATAAAAATGGCTGAAGATCTAATAACTCTAAATCGGAGGTAGCCAACCCCCCCCCCCAAGAGGCCTAGGACTGAGGTTAATTATGAATTTTCTGATCAGGATTCTGTTTTTCTGATTCTTCTGATGATCTGGATTTGCCCTTATCTACTTATGAAGATTCTGATGCAGAGGACTTCATTCCCTCTGCTTACCCTCCTGAGGATTTTTCTTTTGGGGAAACCTTGCATACTCTAAGGGAGCATTTCCACTGGGAAAAACAGTAATTTTCTGATTCATAAGAGGCTTGGGGATTTCCTTCTCCTACCTCAACACAGGCCTTTAGCTATTCCTCCTGTACTAGACATTGCTGATGCTTTTTTGGGAATGTAGTTTGGCCTCTGATTCCCTGCCTCCTGCTCCCAGAAAACCTGACAAATACTACAGGGTTCCCGAGTCTCAGAAGTTCCTTTTTAAAAATCCTATTGCAGATTCAGAGACTATTTCACAGGGGCCCAAGGGCATTAAGGCTTCTACTGCTAAAAATCCTACACCTTCTGATGGAGACTCCAGGGAGCTGGATAGATGGGGTAAGAAGGTTTACACTTCTGCAACCTTGGCCATTAAGGCTTTAAGCTGCCAGTTTCATATGTTAAAGTATCAGCAACATGTTATTGGACTACTTAAACAGAAAATGATGTTGATTCCTGACTCTGTGGAAAATAAAGAATTACATGATTTAATGCATTCTGCTGAACAAGTTGGAAAACATACTTTGCAAAGTGGTTTTAATTCATTAGAGGCCTCTTGCAGGGTTGCTGATGTTCTTAGTGTTTCACTGTTGCAGTCATTACATTTGGGTAATCTGCTGGCAGGTTGCCCTCAGTCGGCCTGAATTCCAAAGTCTTGGGTCCTGCGTCAGTTGCTGTCTCCTCTTCCATGACGTCAGGTCGTCAGGGGTATAAAACATGCAGCCGACGCCATTTTCTTTAGTCTTTCTTGCCATGCGGTGCCCGAAGAAGAAGCATTTTCGCAAGTGCGGGTTGGCCGACTACTGAAAAATTCTAGTTTGAGTTTCAGAACCGAAGTCTTCACTAAAGCTAAGTGCCCCGTTGGGGAAAGTTTTTTCTTGCTTTTTACCGATGTCAGAAAAAGTTAATAATTTGTATTACTTGTGGGAAGCAAATATCTCATAAGGATTTCCATTTATGCTGCATTCCTTGCCTAGGCCCTGATCCCAACGTGCCTGACTGTCGGTTTTGTGCTAGATTTAACCAACACACTATTAAGCTCAGTATATTTTTGCATCAGAGTATTTTGGAAACTGATTTAACTACCCAGAAATGTTGTCTGATAGCATAAAAAACTCAAAGAAAACAACAGAGAAAGGCAGTCGAGATCCAAAACAGACGACAAAGCTTTTCCTAACCCAGTCGCCGGTTCACCGGTACTCAATAAGGTGCTTCCACAGCCCCTGATACCCGCTACCTTCGAGTCGCAGGCCTCTACCGACACTCATGTGGAGTCCGGCATGCCGCAGGATGCTCAAGGTATTGGACCAACAGATGTATCTCCCTCGGATGGGTCCGGAGCCGCTGAGCAGGCACCGGCTGCTGAGGGTGTATTCAGACCTCAACATTTGTATATCAAACAGACGACAGCTGCAAAACCAAAGACAAAAGCAACTTCTAAAACTAAAAAAAACGATGCATGAGCCACATGCATAGGCCTCTATGCCTAAAAACAGATGATCAAAATGGCTGAAGACCGTATTACCTTGATCAGGGGTACCCATCCCCCACCAGATAAGAGGCCTAGGCAAGACACTGATTATGAATCTTCAGATCAGGTTTCTATTTCTTCTGATTCCTCTTCTGATCAGGAATTGTCTACCTCCCTATGAGGATTTTGATGCTGAGGAGTCTCTTCCATCTGCATCTCCTCCTGAGGATTATTCATTTGGAGAAACCTTGCATACTTTGAGGGAGCATTTTCACTGGGAGAGTCAAGATTTCTCAGAATCAAAAAAGAGGCTCCGAGATTTCCTCCTTCTCCCTCAGCACAAGCCTTTAGCCATCCCCCCTGTTTTAGACATTGTGGATGATGTGTTTTCGGAGTTGGGCTTGACCCCTGACTCTTTACCTCCGGCTCCCAGTAAGCCTGACCGATATTACAGGGTACCTGACTCACATACATTTTTATTTAGAAACCCTGCTGCTGATCCTGAAGCTGTTTTGCAGGGTCCAAAGGGAGTTAAGGCCTCAACAGCAAAACATTCTACACCCTCTGACAGAGATTCAAGGGCATTAGACCGATGGGGAAAAAAGGTTTATACATCTGCAACCTTGGCAATCAGGGCCTTAAACTGTAAATTTCATATGATTAAATACCAACAGCATGTTATGGGATTACTGAAACAGAAAATGATGTTGATTTCAGAATGTGCAGAAAACAAAGAATTACAGGAATTACTGCATGCAGCTGAACAAGTTGGAAAGCATACTTTGCAATGTGGTTTTGATTCCTTAGAGGCCTCCTGCAGGGCCGCAGTTACTGGATCTGTGATTAGGAGGCATGCCTGGTTAAAGGAACAAAATTTGCATGATCATGTTAAAGCTAAATTGCTAGATGCACCTTTACAGCATTATTCTCTGGTATTAAGGCAGAAGAGGTTCTAAAGAAAATGGAAGACCAAGCTAAGTCTATGCAAACTGTTAAAGACTTCTTACAAGTGCAGCCACCAAGATTCAGTAGACACTGGCCTACAAATAATTGGTCCTTTCCTGTGTCAGACAGAGCTCAAAGGGGCAAATCCAGACGCCCTAAGGGTTCCAGATACCAGGTGCAGGATTCATACAGGTCAAAGCAATGGGGCACTTCCACCTCCAAATCTGGAGGGGACAAAGCGCAAACCTACAGAAAGCAATCCCAATGACTTCCCTCTGCCTACACCAAGCACTTATCTTTTTGGCAGCACCCATGCGGGAAAATTAGCACTTTTTGATCAAAATTGGCAGTTAACCCAGGACAAGTGGGTACTAAGCCTCGTATCACAGGGATACAGATTCCATTTCCACACACTGCCAATGGCAAATGGTTGGCCAGAGCTGCCAAAAAATCAATGGGCAGAGGTACAGAAACAGGTTGCGTCCCTCATGGATATGGGGGCCATTCAGACAGTACCAGAACAGGAAAAAGGACAAGGTTTTTACTCAAGACTGTTCTTGGTACCCAGAAAGGACAAGGCCTGGCGGCCAATACTGGATTTATCAATTTTGAACACATACCTGGACATTCCAAAATTCAAAATGCTGACTTTGCAGCAGCTTCTGCCCATGCTGGGCAAGAATGCTTGGCTGATGACTTTAGACCTAAAAGAGGCATACCTGCATGTCCCAATAAGACAATCGTGCAGAAGATACCTCAGATTCAAGGCTGGCTTAATGCATTACCAATTCTCTGCACTGCCCTGTTGGCTTATCTACTGCGCCCAGGGTCTTTACAAAGTGCCTGGCACCAGTAATTGCATTTTGCAGACAAAGAAGTATACAAATAAATCCTTACTTGGACGACTGTCTCATTCAAGCAGAGAACAAGGACACTCTTCTTCGACACCTGGCATTTGTGAGAAGGCTTCTAGCATGCCTAAGGGTACACAATAAATGAAAAGAAATCACAACTGGTACCCTCTCAAAAGATAACATTCCTGGGTGCAAACTTGAATACAACTACCCAGATGACTTGCCTCACGCCAGACAAGCAAAGGCAACTGACTACTTACTTCAGACTGATGGCAACAAAAATGCAGTCTTCTGCAAGACAAATTCTGCAGGCTCTGGGCTTCATGGCATCCTGCATCTTACTAATTCCATATGCAAGACTGCATATGAGGAAACTTCAATGGTACCTAAAAAGTTTATGGAGTCAACATTCACACAGTCTGGAAACAATGATTCCTCTCATTCCCTGCTTGCAACGGGAGTTTCTATGGTGGGCAAAGGCATGTCACCAAAACTTGGGACTGCCCTTCACTCTACCCCTTGCCATCCAAACCTTAACAACAGATGCATCAGATTATGCCTGGGGGGCCCACATGGCAGGAAGATGCATTCAGGGCTTATGGACACCAAAACAAATGCATCTGCATATCAACCAGAAGGAGATGCTAGCTGTTCAAAAGGCCTTAACAACCTTCAAGGACTTGCTTCATCCAGGACAACTACTGATTAAGACTGACAACACCACAGTCATGTGATATATAAACAAGCAAGGGGGCACACACTCATACCCTCTTTGCAGATTAGCCATGGCACTGTGGAACACAGCTTTGACCTACCAAATACATCTTCAAGCTCAATTCCTGCCAGGAAAACAAAACAATCTGGCAGACAATTTAAGCAGAAACCTTATGGATCCTCACGAGTGGAAACTAAATCCACAAGTCTTCAGCATGATAACAGAGAAATGGAGGAGCCCAGACATAGATCTATTTGCTACTACTCCTCAAAATTATCAACTGAAAAGGTTCTGCATAAGGACTTATCACAGACAAGCATGGAAAGTAGACACCCTATCCTTCAGTTGGAAAAACCTGTTTGTTTACGCCTTTCCTCCTCTGCCTCTTCTACCCAAGGTTCTCCTAAACGTCAGACAGGAGAAGCCAAAGAAGATATTAATTGCCCCGGACTGGCCCCGCCAATACTGGTACCCAATCCTAAGGAACTTGTCTCGATACCCAGCTTGGACCTTGCCTCAAAGACCAGGACTACTGTCCCAGCAAAACAATCAGATCCTGCACAATCAACTACAGACTCTGAACCTGGCAGCATGGCTAATCATGTAGTCATACAAACAACACCTCTCAGTAAAGCTGTGATGGATGTCATTTTGGAAGTCAGAAGGCCTAGTACTAGAAAATCTTATGCTGACAAATGGAAGAGATTCTGTGCTTGGAATCCAGCACAAGGAACTGATACAGCGGAACCAAATATTCCTCCGATATTACAATACTTAACTGAGATGCTTGACAAAGGCCTATCTTTCTCATCAATCAAAATCCATGCCTCTGCCATTTCGGCTCATTACAATACAGAGCCACCAATCTTTTCTCATCCTTTACTAAAGCAGTATCTTAGAGGAGCCAAAATGTTATCGCCTCCTAGATCACCATTACCTGCATGGGACCTCCAATTATGTGTTGGAAAAGCTCACCCTGCCTCCATTTGAACCAGCTGCTACCACTGATTTAAAGTTCTTATCATGGAAAACGGCTCTGCTGCTAGCAATTACTTCAGCAAGAAGAGTTTCAGAGCTACAGGCCCTCATGGCTGTAGAGCCTTTTATCATATTTTACCCAGACAGGGTGTCTCTGAGGACAAATCCTACTTTTATGCCTAAGGTGGTGGTTACTATTGTGGCCAAACAATTCTGCCAACTTTCTATCCCAAATCCGCAGAACAAGGGGGAGAGAATTCTGCATTCCTTGGACGTACACAGACAGCTAAGATTCTATTTGAGCAGGACTAAAGCTCTAAGAAAAACTGAGCAATTACTAGTGTCATATGCTGCAGGATCAGAAGGAAAGGCAGATGTTCTTCATTCCACATTGCTGCAGTCCTAACTATTGGGTAGTCCGCTGTCCAGTCGGCCCGAATACCAAAGTATATGGCTGACGTCGGTCAGGGCGCATTAGACTGACGTCAGTACGTTAGGGTACTAATGCGCATGACCGACGTCATATCCTCAGTCTTTTTTGCCGCATGGTCCGATGCAGAAGCAGTTTTGCGAGTGCAGGTTGGCGTTCTGAAATTTTCTGAAGTCGGAGTTTCAGACCGAATCAAAGTTGGCTAAGTACCCCGTTGGGGAACTTTTTGGTTTTTTCTTGCCTCAGTATTTAACCGGATGTCAGAAAAAGTGAATAACTGTATTTCTTGTGGGAAACAGATACCTCATAGGGATTACCATACCTTGTGTATACCTTGTTTAGGGCCTGAGCACGACGTTGTTGGATGCCGCTCTTGTGCTAAATTTAACAAACGCACTATTAAGAGAAGGTTAGACTGTGCCAGGTTAGTGTTTAGGAAGCTTTGCAATTATAAAATGCCGTCGGATGCTCCGACGCCCGCTTCGTCCAAAAAGCGCAAGGACAAAACAGCGAAGCCTAGGGTTGATGAACCGGCAGTCCCGGACGTCGGTTCTTTAGAAGGCTCAGTGGAGCCAGAGGTTTTGCCTGGAGTTTCTTTGGAGTCTCAGGCAGAGACTTTACTGTTACAGGATGTGCCTTCTCAGGAGGTAGGCCAGGCTGAGGGGGCTTCTCAGGTAACTGTTCTTCCCTCTCTTCCCAAGGTAGTTAGAGCCTCTCCTTCTGTTTCCAAAACTTCTTTGAGAGGTAGGCCAAGTTTAGCTTCAGTGGGGGCTTCTCCTAGCACTTCAGGTTCTGTGCCTAAGAAACATATGCTTAAAATGGCAGAAGATTTGATTACTATGATTAGAGGTTCTATGCCCCCTCCTGATAAGAGGCCTAGGGTGGAACCTGAGTTTGAGAGTTTTGAACAGTGTTCAGAGGCTTCTGAGTCTTCTGCGGAAGACTTGCAGGAGTATCCTCCTTATTCTGATTCTGATGTGGATGATTCCACTCCTACAGCTTCTCCTCCTGAGGATTTCTCATTTTCAGAGACTCTGCATTCCATGAGGGAGCACTTTAAATGGGAAGGCCAAGATTACTCTGATTCCAGGAAAAGGCTTAGGGAATTCTTGTTTTACCCCAGCATAGGCCCTTAGCTATACCTCCTGTGTTGAATGTGGTGGAAGATGTTTTTGCAGAGGCTTCCCTGAACCCTGATTCTTTGCCTCCTGCTCCTGTTAAACCTGATAGGTACTATAGGGTGCCTGAAGCTCATAAGTATCTTTTAAGAGTCCTAGGGCAGACCCGAAACTGTTTCTCAGGGACCTAAAGGTGTTAAGGCCTCTGTTGTTAAAAACCCTGTTCCCACTGATAAAGAGGCAAGGGCTTTGGATAGATGGGGAAAGAAAGTGTATACTTCTTCCACTTTAGCCATGAGGGCGTTGAATTGTCAGTTTCACATGCTAAAATATCAAAATTATCTCCTTTCACAATTGAAATCTAAGGTGGATGCTTTGGCGGAAGGTATTGAGTGTAAAGAGTTGCTGGATTTAGTTCATGTGTCTGAACAAGTGGGTAAGCATTCTTTGCAATGTGGTTTTGATGCTGTACAGGCCTCCTCGAGGGTGGCTGCCACTAGTTCTGTTCTTCGCAGGCATGCCTGGTTGAGGGATCAGAATTTAGCTGAGCATGTTAAGACAAGGATTTTGGATGCTCCTTTACAGTCTGATGTGTTGTTTGGTTCGCCTGTGGAAGCAGTTTTAAAGAAAATGGAGGACAGGGCTAGGTCTATGCAAACTGTTAAAGATTTTTTGCAGGTGCAGCCACCGAAGTTTAGTAGAAATTGGCCTACTAAGGGATGGACATATCCTGCTTATGATTCCCAGTCTAGGGGTAGGTCTAGACGTGGTAGGGGCAGTGCTCAAGGTTCTTTTAGGCCTAGAACAGGGAGTTCACCTGCTCAGACTTCTGGTGAGGGCAGGGGTCAGTCCTTTCGTAAACAGACCCAATGACCTGCCTTTTCAGCTGCCAGTAGATTCTCGTCTGGCAGCTCCTTTGGGAGGAAGACTGTCTCTTTTCAAAGAAAATTGGGATTTAATTACTCAAGACAGATGGGTGTTGGATATCATTCACCACGGTTACAGGTTTTATTTCCATACATTGCCCCCTTTCAAAGGCATGCCAGACGTTCCTCCTCCACAAAGGAAAGAGGCTCACAAGCAAATTTCTCTGTTACTCCAAATAGGGGCCATTCAGCCAGTCCCTGTATCAGAAAGGGGCCTAGGATTTTATTCTCGCCTGTTCCTAGTACCAAAGAAGGGGAACACGTGGAGACCAATTTTGGATTTATCTATCCTCAACACTTATCTGGACATTCCCAAGTTCAAGATGTTGACGTTACAACAGCTTTTACCTCTGCTGGGCAAGGATCACTGGATGGTAACTTTAGATCTCAAGGAAGCTTACCTTCATGTGCCTATAAGACTAAGTTGCAGGAAGTATCTGCGTTTTCGAGCTGGAAATTCTCATTATCAGTTCTCTGCATTGCCCTTTGGCTTATCTACTGCCCAGAGTATTCACAAAGGTTCTGGCTCCAGTGATAGCTTACTTCAGGCTAAAAGGAATTCAAATCTATCCTTACTTGGGCGACTGCCTGATTCTGGCTCAAGAAAAGGGGGACCTTCTACAGCATCTGGATTATGTTATAGCAGTGCTAAGATGCCTAGGGTATTCTGTGAGCGAAATAAAGTCCAGTCTAGTACCCTCTCAAGACATGTGCTTTCTGGGTGTGAGACTGAATACAGCAGCCCAGATGGCCTTTTTAACCCCGGACAAACAAAAGAGTCTATCCCTTTACTTCCATCAACTATCTCATCAGTCCGTGCTGACTGCAAGGACAGTCCTTCAAGCATTAGGGTTCATGGCATCTTGTATTCTGGTGCTTCCCAATGCCAAACTGCATATGAGGAAGCTGCAATGGTATCTCAAAATGTATGGACACAGCACTGCCAGGATTTGGACACTGTCATTCAAATAATACCTTGCCTTCAAAAGAATTTTTGTGGTGGGCTCAGGAATGTCACCTAAACAAGGGACTCTCTGTGACCCGGCCAGAGGCGAGTCAGATTTTAACGACAGATGCCTCGGACATTGCTTGGGAGCTCATCTAAATGGAAAGTGGATACAAGACAAGTGGCCTGCCAGACTACAGCATCTACATATCAACATGAAGGAGATGTTAGCAGTCCAGTTTGCATTAATGGCTTTCAAGGAGTTACTTCTTCCAGGACAGGTGTTGATTCTAACAGACAACACAACTGTCATGTGGTACATCAACAAACAAGGGGGAACACATTCTTATCCTCTATGCAGGCAAGCAATGATTTTATGGGAGACTGCGCTCAGCTTGCAACTAACTCTTCAGGCAAGGTTTCTGCCGGAGCACAGAACTCCTTAGCAGATGTGTTAAGCAGACAAATCATGGATCCCCACGAGTGGAAACTGGATCTTCATGTATTTCAGAAATTGACAGTGTCATGGGGAACTCCAGACATAGATCTGTTCGCTTCTCCACTAAACCACCAGCTGCCAAAGTTTTGCACAAAGGGTTTCATCACACAGCTTGGAAAGTGGATGCTCTTTCTTTCAGTTGGAAAAATCTTCATGTGTATGCCTTTCCACCTCTGCCTCTTCTTCCAAAGGTGCTCTTAAAGGTCAGACAAGACAAGCCAAGGATGATTTTAATAGCTCCAGATTGGCCTCGGCAACACTGGTACCCACTACTAAGGAGTCTGGTAAGGAAGCCTCCATGGCCTTTACCTTTGATTCCACATCTGTTATCTCAGAAGGACGGTCATCTGCTCAATGTCAAGCTTCACTCTCTTCATCTAACAGCCTGGCATATTCTGTGTTGAAGCACAGCAGGTCTCAACTTCCTCAACAAGTTTTAAATGTGATTATGGAAGCTAGAAGACCTAGTACAAGGAAAGTGTACGAGAAAAATGGAAGAGATTTTTATTTTGGAGTACAGCAAAGAATTTGGAGATTTCTGAGCCTAATTTGAGTGTGGCTCTTCAATATCTTACTGAGTTATTGGACAAAGGTTTGTCCTTCTCTTCCATTAAGATTCATGCTGCAGCAATTTCAGCTCACTATGATTGTGACCCACCATTGTTTTCATCCTTTGTTCAAGCAGTTTCTTAGAGGGGCAAAGAATATAAGACCCCCGTAGAGCTCCTACTCCTGCTTGGGATCTCAATTTTGTGTTGGAAAAACTTACTCTACAACCTTTTGAGCCTGCGGCTACTGCTGAATTGAAATACTTGTCATGGAAGACTGCTTTTCTGTTGGCTATTACTTCTGCAAGAAGGGTGTCTGAGTTGCAGGCCCTTATGGCAGTAGAGCCCTTTTTGATTTTCCACAAGGATAGGGTATCATTACGTACTAATCCTTCCTTTATGCCTAAGGTGGTTTCTAGTGTGGCTTTAAACCAAACTATTCATTTGCCTACTTTTTATGCAGACCCCCAAAATAAAGGGGAAAAGATTTTGCACACTTTAGATGTACACAGGCAATTGCTATTATTTAAGCAGGACTAAGGATTTTAGGCAGTCTCAGCAGTTGTTTGTTTCTTTTGCTTTGAGTTCGCAGGGCAAGCCTGTGTCAAAACAAACTATTTCTAGGTGGATTGGATTTTGCATTGCATTTTGTTATTCCCATCATGGCAAGGAGATTCCAGCTGGGATTAGGCCTCATTCCACTAGGGCTACTGCCACTTCTACAGCATTTTTAAGGGGGGTGGCAACTAAGGATATTTTGGAGGCAGCTACTTGGAGTTCAGTGCATACTTTCTCTAAGCATTATCACCTTCCTCTCTACTCTAAGTCTAGGGCTGGTTTTGCCACAGCTATTTTGCAAGGCATGTTGTCAGCTCCTGCTTCTTTATGATTTGCCAGCCTCCCTTACCTCTGCTTTGGGATTCTACCCAATAGTTAGGACTGCAGCAATGTGGAATGAAGAACATAGTACAGTTTTGTACCTACCATAAATGTAGATGTTAGGATCCACATTGCTGCAGTCCAATTTACCTCCCTCCTTCCCCTCTGTGTTTAGGGGTGGTTGTGTAGGTGAGGTTATATGCTGATAATTTTGTATATATTGTACATATTTTTGGTGCAGGTATATTGGGCCTTGTCTTTTTAGGGTCTTCTGACATCTGGGGCAAGAAAAGACTGAGGATATGACGTCGGTCATGCGCATTAGTACCCTGACGTACTGGCGTCAGTCTAATGCGCCCTGACCGGCGTCAGCCATATACTTTGGTATTCGGGCCGACTGGACAGCGGACTACCCAATAGTTAGGACTGCAGCAATGTGGATCCTCGAACATCTACATTTATGGTAGGTACAAAACTGTACTTTTCGAAGTGGATAAGCCACTGCATCTGTTTCTGCTACGTACACCATGGTAAACCTGTGCCCAAGGGCATTAGGTCTCATTCCACCAGAGCTGCAGCTACTTCAGCAGCCTTTCGCGGAGGAGTGCCAACCAAAGAGATTCTAGAGGCTGCTACTTGGAGTTCTGTTCACACCTTTGCAAAGTATTACCATTTGCCTCTTTACTCTAAGTCCAGGGCAGGCTTTGCCACTGCAGTGCTGCAGGGCGTTATAGCTGCACCTAATGCTGTTTAACTCCAGCCTCCCAACCATAGATTTGGGATTCTACCCAAATGTAATGACTGCAACAGTGAAACACTAAGAACATAGTACAGTTGTGTACACTTGCCATCAATGTAGATGTTAGAGTATATTCACTGTTGCAGTCCAGGTTACCCTCCCTCCATCCCCCTGTCTTTCTGAAATGCATCTTTCCTTCTCTATCTTCTACAACCTATGTGGTGTATTTGCTTGTAGGTGACTGTAAAGTTTTATATTGATGTGTGTGTGTGTGTGTGTGTGTGTGTGTGTGTGTGTGTGTGTGTGTGTGTGTGTGTATATATATATATATATATATATATATATATATATATATATATATATATATATATATATAATTTGCTACCTTTTTGGGGGCACCTGCCATCGGGGGCAAGAAAAACTAAAGAAAATGGTATCGGCTGCATGTTTTATACCCTTGACGACCTGACGTCATGGAAGAGGAAACGGCAACCGACGCAGGACCCAAGACTTTGGAATTCAGGCCAGCTGAGGGCAACCTGCCAGCAGATTACCCAAATGTAATGACTGCAACAGTGAATACACTCTAACATCTACATTTATGGTAAGTGTACACAACTGTACTTTACTGGGTCTGTGCTCAGAAGGCATGCTTGGCTTAAGGAGCAATCTTTGCCTGATCATGTTAAAGCTAAATTGTTGGATACTCCTTTAAATCAGGACGGCCTGTTTGGCAACAAGGCTGAGGACATTCTTAAAAATATGGAAGATAAAGCTAAATCTATGCAAACTGTTAAAGATTTTTTACAAGTTGCCTCCTAGATTTAGTAGGCACTGGCCCTCTAAGAATTGGTCCTTTCCAGCCCCTTCCAGGTCTTCTCAAGCCAAACCCAGACACAGCAAAAACCCCAGGTTTCATTCCCAGGGGACACACAGAACTAAGCAGTGGGGGGCCTCCACTTCCAAATCTGGGAATAATAAGACTCCTCCCTATGGTAAACTGTCTCAATGACTTCCTTTTAAAATTTCCAAGCACTTAACTGACTACCCCTTTGGGAGGAAAGATTGCTCTTCATGCAAATAATTGGGATCTCATTACCTAGGACAAATGTTTTTTAAATATAGTGTCCCAGGGATACAGATTTCACTTCCACACGTTGCCAACAGCAAGCGGGTGGCCGGACCTACCCACAAATCAGTGGACAGAGGCCCAAAAACAAGTACTTTCTCTCTTAAGCATGGGGGTTATTCAACTGGTACCAGAAGAGGAAAAGGGACAAGGTTTCTACTTGAGACTTTTCCTGGTACCCAGAAAAGAGAATTCATGGCGTCATATCCTGGACCTGTCTACTCAACACCTTTTTGGAGATTCCAAAATTCAGGATGCTTACTCTTCACCAATTACTTCCTATGCTAGGCAAAGATGCCTGGTTGGCAACACTAGATTTAAAAGAAGCATACCTGCACATCCCAATCGGGGAATCTTGCAGAAGATACCTACGTTCCAAAGCAGGCTACATGCACTGCCCTTCGGCTTATCTACTGTGCCCAGGGTATTCACAAAGTGCCTAGCACCAGTTATTGCATTTTGCAGGCAAAGAAATATTCAAATATACCCATACCTGGACAATTGTCTAATTCAGGCAGAAAGCCAGGACGTACTTTTGAATCATCTGGTCTTTGTACAAAGGGTTCTAACTTGTCTGGGGTACACCATAAACGAAACGAAATAGCAACTGGTTCCCTGTCAACAAATTATATTCCTGGGAGCAAGCTCTAATACAACTTCCCAGATGGCCAGAGAAACAAATTCATTTGCCAACCTACTTCAAACAAGTGGCCACAAAAACCCTGCTGTCTGTAAGACAAATACTGCAGGCCTTTGGGTTCATGGCCTTCTGCATTCTTCTAATTCCATATGCAAGACTGCATATGAGGAAACTATATCTAAAAAGCCTATGGTGTCAACATTCTCAGGACCTAGAAACAATGATTCTTATACTTTGCCTACGCCTAGAGTTCCTTTTGTGGGCAGAGGCCTGCCACCAAAACAAGGGACTACCTTTCACACCTCCCCCTGCCACCCAAACCCTAACAACAGACGCATCAGACTATGCATGGGGGGCTCACCTGGCAGGGTAGTGCATTCAGGGCAAATGGAACCCAAGTCAAATGCACCTGCATATCAGTCAAAAAGAAATGTTAGCTGTACAGAATGCTCTGACAGCCTTCAAGGACCACATTCTTCCAGGACAACTAATGGTAAAGACGGACAACACCACTGTTATGTGGTACATAAGCAGGAGGGTACAAATTCTTACCCCTCTGCAGACTAGCCATGGCATTGTGGAACACAGCCTTGAGCTACCAAATGCACCTACAAGCTCATTTCTTGCCAGGAAAATTAAATACACTGGCAGACAGACTAAGCAGAAACCTCATGGACCCACACGAGTGGAAACTGGAACCAAGGGCGTTCAACATGTTGACAAACAAATGGGGGAACCCAAATATAGACCTGTTTGCCTCTCCCCAGAACTACCAATTGGACAAATTTTGCACAAGGACTCCCCACAAACAAGCCTGGAAAGTGGATGCTCTGTCCTTCAGCTGGAAAAACCTATCAGTCTATGCCTTCCCCACCCTGCCTTTGCTCTCCAAAGTACTGCTAAAAAATCAAACAGGACAAACCAAGGATGATTTTGATTGCTCCAGACTGGCCGTGCCAACACTGGAACCCCCTCCTGCGCAGTGCGTCACTGTTATCTCCATGGCACCTGCCTCAGACTCCTTCCCTGCTGTCTCAGCAGGAGAACCAGATTCTGCACCCTCAACTTCTAACACTGAACCTTGCAGCCTTGCTAATTACTTAATCTCTCCTTTACCATCCCTCAGCAAACCTGTGATGGATATCATTTTAGAGGCAAGGAGGCCTAGTACTAGAAAATCTTATGCTGAAAAATGGAAAAGATTCTGTGCCTGGAACCAGTCTCAAGGGATGAGCACAGCAGTGCCCAATTTACCTAAGATTTTACAATACTTGAGATGCTTCACAAGGTCCTGTCTTTTTCCTCCATTAAAATCCACGCCTCAGCCATTTCAGCTCATTATAACACAGAACCTCCCCTCTTCTCTTATCCACTGCTCAAGCAGTTCCTCCGAGGGGCCAAAAATTTTAGACCACCCAGGGGAGCTCTAACCCCAGCCTGGGACCTTAACTTTGTCTTGGAGAAGCTCACTCTACCTCCTTTCGAGCCAGCTGCTACTGCAGACTTAAAATTTATTTCCTGAAAAACAGCTTTCCTTTTAGCAATCACTTCAGCTAGAAGGGTATCTGAATTGCAGGCCGCTGTGGCAGTGGAGCCTTTCATCATCTTTCCTGCGGACAGAGTGTCCCTCAGAACCAATCCATCCTTCATGTCCAAGGTGGTATCCAGTGTGGCTCTTAATCGGTCCATTCATTTGCCAACCTTCTTTCCCAATCCACAGAATAAAGGGGAACGGATACTGCTCTCCTTAGATGTGCACAGACAACTTGGATTCTACTTGGACAGGACTAAATCTCAGTGAAAATCTGAACTGCTGCTGCTGGCATTTGCTGCAGGGACAGAGGGGAAGGCTATTTCAAAGCAAACCATTTCTAAATGGATAAGCCATTGCATTCATTTCTGCTGTAAGCACCATGGAAAACTTATCCCACAGGGGATTAGACCTCACTCCACCAGGGCTGCATCTACCTCTGCAGCCTTTCTCAGGGGTGTCCCTACCAGGGACATCCTAGAAGCTGCTACCCGGAGTTCTGTACATACTTTCACCAAGCATTACCATTTGCCAATTTTCTCTAAATCCAGAGCTGGCTTTGCCACTGCAGTCTTGCAGGGCCTTATAGCTGGTCCTAATGCTATCTAAATTCCTCCTCCCATCCTTAGCTTTGGGAATCTACCCACATGTAATGACTGCAACAGTGAAACACTAAGAACATACTACAGTTGTGTACACTTACCATAAATGTAGATGTTCGAGTTTGCAGTCCTGGTTACCCTCCCTCTAGCCCCCTGACTTCTTTTGGCTATACCTCTATTCTCCTTTACTATACTTAAAAGCTTTTTGGTGTATTTGCTTTTGAAAAACTGATGTAATGGCATTGGCTACATGCTTTATACCCCTGACTACCTGACGTCACAGAAGATGAGACAGCAATCGACGCATGACCCAAGACTTTGATAATCAGTCCGACTGAGGGCTACTGCAAGCAGATAACCCAAATGTGATGACTACAACAGTGAATACACTCGAACGTCTACATTTATGTTAAGTGTACACAGCTGTACTTTATTGAATCCCACACTGACGCAAATGATGATGTTCATCGTGTTTCACTGTTGCAGTCCTAACAGATGGGTTATCTGGCTCCCGGGTCAGCCAGAATACCAAAGGTAAGTAAAAATGATGCCGGTTGCCATCTGTTGTAAAGGACGTCAGTGTGTCTGATACAAAAGGAGGCAGCCGACGTCACTTCCTCAGTCTTCCTTGCTGTGGAGCCCGAAGCAGAAACTTTTCATGCACGAGTGTCGGTCGGCAGTTTACCTTTGTTGAATTCCGACTACAAAGTGTTGAAGTCAACAACAGCTAAGTACCCTGTTGGGGATCCTCTTTTCTTGCTTTAACGAATGTCAGAAAAAGTTAATAATTGCCTTACCTGTGGAAAGCAGATTCCCCATAGAGATTTTCATTCCTATTGCATTCTCTGTTTAGGCCTTGACCATGACGTTCCCTGTTGTAATCTTTATGCCTCCTTTAATCCGCATACTATCCATAGTCGGGCTAAGATTTTGCCTAAGCATTTCGGAGTTTGGCCTAAGTTTGTGGGTATGGCGTCCACCGGTCTTCAGGCTTCAGATATTCCGAAAAAGCATAAGGACAAGGACCGTGACAGGCCTCAGAAAAGTAAGTCCTCTGATGAGGCTAAGTTAGTCGTCAGTCAGGCGGGAGTCATTTAGACGCTTTTGCAGTCTGCAAATGTACAACCGCAGGCTTTGGTTGAGTCAGAGTCCCTTAGGCCTTCGGCCTCCGGTTTGTCTTCCGACCTGTTTCCGGTCGCCTCTTCTGCTGGAGCTGGTACCGCTAAGCTGACTCTGGGGTCCGAGGCCTCTGGTTTGTGATCTGACAACAAACTTCTTCCTTCTACTCCTGCTTCTTCGGCGTTTGCCTGGCCTCTAGAGTCCTTCAGGTTTGCAGGTAAGTTTTCCATCCGTAAGCCTGTGAAAAGGCAAGCTCCGGTTCCTTCTGGTTCACCTCAATCCCAGATGGTTAAAATGATTTGTTAACTCTTATCAGGGGTTCTCAGCCTCACCCTCCTAATAGGAGTAGGGAAGTTTCTCCTGAGGTTTTGTCCAGTTCAGGATCTGTTTCTTCCAGTATTTCTGCTGATGAAGAGGAATTTTCTTAGGCTTTTCCTCTCTATGAGGATTCAGATGCAGAGGTGTCCATTCCTTCGGCTTCTCCTCTAGAGGATTTCTCTTTTGGTGACACTTTAAATACCCTCAGGGAACATTTTAAATGGGGGAAGCCAGGATTATCCACAATCTAAGAAACGGATTAGGGAGTTTCTTGATTGACCTCAGCATAAGCCTCTTGCTATTCCCCCTGTGTTGGAAGTTGTTGGTGTTTTTCTGGAAAATTCCTGGTCTCCAAATTCGGTTCCTCTTTCTCCCAGGAAACCTGACAGGTACTACAGAGTTCCTGATTCTCATTTATTTCTTTTCAGGAACCCGTTGGCGGATCCAGAGGATGTTCATCTTGTTTCACTGCTGCAGTCATTACACTTGGGTTATCCTGCTGTCAGGCGGTCCCGCAGTCGGCCAGAGTTCCAAAGTCTTGGTCCGGCGTCGGTTGCTGTCGCCTCCTCCCTGATGTCAGTGCATCAGGGGTATATAAGAAGCAGCCGACGCCATTTTTTCAGTCTTTCTTGCCGCGCGGTGCCCGAAGCAAAAGTCGTTCGCAAGTGGCGGTCAGCTGACTGCTGAGATATCAAATTCGATTTTCATAACCGAAGTCTTCAATAAAGCTAAGTACCCCGTTGGGGAAACTTTTTCTTGCCTCAGACCGATGTCAGTAAAAGTTAATTATTGTATTTCTTGTGGGAAGCAAATACCTCATAAGGATTTTCATTCTTACTGTATTCCATGCCTAGGCCCAGATCACGACGTCACTAGTTGTTGGTTTTGTGCTAGATTTAACAAACGCACTATTAAACGTCTGTTTGATTTTGCTTGCCATTACTTTGGCCAAAGGTTTAATTATACCATGCCGTCGGAACAACCGACGACCGCAATTCACAAAAAAACGCAAAGACAAGGATAAGGACAGGCATCCGAGGCCCAAAACTGACGACAAAGCCTCTTCTAGGCCAGTTGCCGGTTCGCCGGTTCTCAGTGAGGTGCTTTTGCAGCCCCTGACACCCGCTACCTCAGAGCCGCAGGCTGCTGCCGACTCCCACGTGGAGGTGCCTAGGCCTCTGGATACTCTAGGTGTTGGGCCTACGGAGACTAACCCTTCAGATGGGTCCGGAGCCGCTGAGCAGGCATCGGCTTCTGAGGGTATTTTCAGACCTTCACAACTTACCATTGCAACTACAGCCAAGTCTAAAACTACATTAAAGACAAAGAAGCAAGTACAGCATTCACCTGGACAGGCCTCCATGCCTAAAAAGCAGATGCTCAAAATGGCCAAAGACTTAATTACTCTGATCAGGGGGTTCCCATCCCCCTCCTGACAAAAGGCCTAGGCAGGATACAGACTATGATTCCTCTGACCAGGTTTCTATATATTCTGATTCCTCTTCAGACCAGGGATACTCTTTACCCCCTTATAAGGACTCAGATGCTGAAGAATCAATTCCTTCAGCCTCTCCTCCTGAGGATTATTCTTTTGGGGAAACTTTACATACCATGAGGGAGCATTTCCTTTGGGAGGGCCAGGATTACTCAGAATCCAAGAAAAGGCTCAGACACTTTCTTTTATTGCCTCAGCACAGGCCCCTTGCTATTCCGCCAGTGTTGGATATTGTGGATGATGTGTTCTCTGAATCCAGTTTAAATCCTGATTCTTTACCCCCTGCTCCAGTCAAGCCAGGCAGGTACTACAGAGTCCCTGACTCTCTCAAATTTCTTTATAAAAACCCTGTTGCTGACCCAGAAACTATTTCCCAGGGTCCCAAAGGGGTAAAGGCTTCCACTGCTAAAAATCCAGTTCCCTCTGACAGGGATTCTAGAGCATTAGACAGATGGGGGAAGGAAGTTTACACCTCTGCAACTTTAACAGTGAGGGCTTTAAATTGCCAGTTTCACATGCTTAAATATCAACAATATTTACTGTCAGTTAAAACAGAAAATGAGTACAAGTGCAGAACAACCTGACTGTAAGGAAATGCAGGATTTATTGCATGCAGCTGAACAAGTGGGAAAGCATACTTTGCAATGTGGTTTTGATTCATTAGAGGCTTCTTGTAGAGCAGCAGTTACAGGATCTGTGATTCAAAGGCATGCTTGGTTAAAAGAACAAAGTTTACCAGATCATGTTGAGGCAAAATTACTGGATGCTCCTTTACAGCAGGATATTTTATTTGGTGTTAAGGCAGAAGAGGTATTAAAGAAAATGGAGGATAAGGCAAAATCTATGCAAACAGTGAAGGATTTCTGACAGGTACAGCCACCTCGATTTAGCAGGAATTGGCCTGCACAAAATTGGTCCTTTCCAGTGTCAGACAGGCCACAAAGAGGCAGATACAGACGCCCAAGAGGCAGATCTCAGCCCCAAGGCTCTTACAGACCACGACAGTGGGGTGCTTCAACCCCAAAAGGAGGGGAAGACAAGTCACAACCTTACAGGAAACGGTCCCAATGACTTCCCCCTTCCAATGCCAAGCTCTTCCCTTTTGGCAGCTCCCTTAGGGGGGAAACTAGCACTTTTTTCACAAAACTGGCAAGCAATCACCCAAGACAAATGGGTTCTGAGTATTGTGTCTCAAGGTTACAGGTTCCACTTTCACACTTTACCAAAGCTAAAAGGAATGCCAGACTTGCCACAAAATCAATGGGCAGAGGCACAAAAGCAAATTACAGCCCTCATGGACATGAGAGCTATTCAAAAAGTACCACAGCAGGAACAAGGACAAGGATTTTACTCAAGACTCTTCCTGGTCCCCAGAAAGGACAAAGACTGGAGACCCATACTAGACCTTTCTTCTCTAAATACTTACCTGGATGTTCCGAAATTCAAAATGTTGACACTACAGCAGCTCCTTCCCATGTTGGGCAAGAAAGCTTGGCTTGTTACTTTAGACCTTAGAGGCATACCTGCATGTCCCGATCAGACAAAATTGCAGAAGATACCTCAGATTCATAGCTGGTTCAATGCACTACCAATTCTCTGCACTGCCGTTTGGCTTATCTACTGCGCCCAGGGTCTTCACAAAGTGCCTGGCACCAGTAATTGCATTTTGCATTCAAAAAGGAATTCACATATATCCATACCTGGACGACTGCCTGATTCAAGCAGAGAGCAAGGACATTCTTCTAAAGCATCTGGCGTTTGTAAAAAGGTTGCTAATTTGCCTAGGGTACACAGTAAATGAAAAGAAGTCAAAACTAGTGCCCTCACAAGAGATAATATTCCTGGGTGCCAGCTGAAATACCACGGCCCAGATGGCTTATCTCACGCCAGACAAACAAGGACAACTGACTCAGTATTTTCAATTGATGGCAACAAAGTCCCAACTCCCTGCAAGAAAAATTCTGCAGGCCTTGGGATTCATGGCATCCTGCATACTACTAATTCCATATGCCAGACTGCATATGAGGAAATGACAATGGTACTTAAAAAAAGTGTTTGGACTCAACACTCTCACATCTTGGAAACCAGTAATACCACTAATTCCCTGCCTACAACAGGAGTTTCGATGGTGGGCACAGGCATGTCACCTCAACAAGGGTCAGCCTTTCACTCTTCACACAGCCAGGCAGACTTTAACAACAGATGCTTCAGATTACGCCTGAGGAGCACACATGGCAGGAAAATGTATTCAGGGCAAATGGACCACAGACAAAATGCATCTTCACATCAATCAAAAAGAGATGTTGGCTGTACAAAATGCCCTACCAGCTTTCAATGGCCTTCTGCATCCAGGACAATTATTATTAAAGACCGACAACACCACAGTAATGTGGTACATAAACAAGCAAGGGGGCACTCATTCTTACCCCCTATGCAGACAAGCCATGACCTTGTGGAACACAGCTCTAACTTATCAAGTTCATCTGCAAGCACAATTTCTGCCAGGAAAGAAAAATACTCTGGCAGGCGACTTGAGCAGAAACATCATGGATCCTCACGAGTGGAAATTAAATCCACAAGTCTTCAGCATGATAATGCAAAAAATGGGGGTGCCCGGACATGGATCTTTTTGCCTCTCCATTGAATTGCCAACTACAAAAATTCTGCACAAGGACATATCACACACAAGCATGGAAAGTGGATGCACTTTCGTTCAACTGGAAAAGTCTAAAAGTGTATGCCTTCCCACCTCTGCCTCTCCTTTCAAAAGTACTCCTAAAAGCCAGACAAGAAAAACCACAGATGATTCTCATTGCATTGGTACCCAATCTTAAAGAACTTCGCTCAAGGCCCACCTTGGATTTTGCCTCAAATTCCACACCTACTGACTCGACAAAACAATCAGATCCTGCACAGACAGCTCAAAACCTTAAACCTGGCTGCATGGCAGATTCATTAGCCAAATAGATGACACCTCTCTCTAAAGCTGTTATGGATGTCATTTTGGAGGCCAGGAGGCCTAGCACCAGGAAATCTTATTTAGAAAAGTGGAAGAGATTCTGTGCCTGGAACCAGGCTGAAAGCCTTGACCCTCTTGTCCCCAACATTCCTCAGATACTACAATATTTAACTGAGATACTGGACAAAGGACTATCCTTCTCATCCATTAAGAACCATGCCTCTACCAAGTCAGCTCATTACAACACAGATCCTACTATTTTTCTCTCATCCATTGCTAAAGCAGCACCTCGGAGGGGCTAAAAACATAAGACCGCCCCGGAGAGCACCAACACCTACTTGGGACCTCAATTTTGTCTTGGAAAAGCTCACTTTACCTCCTTTTGAGGCAGCCAATTCAGCAGAATTAAAATATGTATCCTGGAAAACTGCTCTGCTCCTGGCAATAACCTCAGCACGAAGAGTCTCAGAACTACAGGCAATAATGGCAGGTGGAGCCTTTCATCTTTTTTCACCAAGACAGGGTTTTTTTAAGAACAAACCCTTCTTTTATGCCTAAGGTGGTATCCAGTGTGGCTCTTAACCAAACTATTCACTTGCCAACTTTTTATCCAAATCCCCAGAATAAAGGGGAGAGAGAGACTTCTACACTCCTTGGACATCGCTTCTACTTGGACAAAATAAAGGCTTTCAGAAAAACTGAACAATTGTTTGTATCATATGCTGCAGGATCACAGGGAAAGACTATTTCAAAGCAGACCATTTCAAAGTGGATAGGACACTGTATCCGGTTCTGCTACACACAGCATGAGAAACTTGTACCATCTAACATTAGACCACATTCCACCAGGGCAACTGCCACTTCTACTGCCTACCTTAGAGGAGTACCTACCAAAGACATTTTGGAAGCTGCAACTTGGAGTTCAGTGCACACCTTTACCAAGCATTACCACTTGCCTCTTTATTCTAGATCCAGTGCTGGCTTTGCCACTGCAGTGCTGCAGGGCCTCATAGCCACACCAAATCCTCTATAGAACCAGCCACCCTGACTCAGCTTTGGGATTCAACCCAAGTGTAATGACTGCAGCAGTGAAACATGATGAACATAGTACAGTTTTGTACCTACCATAAATGTAGATGTTCAAGTGTTTTCATTGCTGCAGTCCTGGTTACCCACCCGCCATCCCCTCTTTCTTAGCTGGGTCTTATCTGTACCTTTCTACACTATACTACCTATTTGGTGGTTACTGAAGGTTTTGTTTTTACCTTTATTGTATGTTTTGTAAGCAATATGTATTGCCTATCTTTTTCGGGGCACCTGACATCTGGGGCAAGAAAAACTGAAGAAAATGGTGTCTGCTGCTTCATGTATACCCCCTGACGCACTGATGTCGGGGAGGAGGCGGCAGCAACTGACGCCAGACCAAGACTTTGGAACTCTGGCAGACTGCGGGACCGCCTGACGGCAGGATAACCCAAGTGTAATGACTGCAGCAGTGAAGACACTCTAACATCTATGGTAGGTACAAAACTGTACTTTATTTCTCAGGACCCTAAAGAGGTTAAGGCCACTGTTACCAGGAATCCTGTTCCATCGGACAGAGAATCTAGGAACTTGGATAGGTGGGGCAAGAAAGTTTATACCTCTGCCACCCTAGCCATTAGGACTACGAGTTGTCTTTTTCATATGCTGAAATACCAACAGCACACCTTGGAGGCTATTAAGTCTAAGATTGCAAATGTATCTCTTTTGGCAGAGAGTAAAGACATGCAGGATTTGTTGAATTTAGCCACTCTGGTCAATAAGCATTCTTGGCATTATGGTTTTGACATCCTTGAGGCCTCCAGTAGGGCTATGGCTACTGGATCTGTTATTAGAAGGCACGCTTGGCTCAGAGAACAACCTCTTCCAGAACCTGCCAAGGCTAAGCTTTTGGATGTACCTTTGCATAAAGACAATCTTTTTGGCAGCAAAGCTGAGGAGGTGCTTAAGAAGATGGAGGATAAGGCCAAGTCCATGCAAACTGTTAAATATTTTCTGCAAGTTCAACCCCCTCGCTTTAGCAGGAATTACCCTTCCAAGAGTTGGACCTTTCCTGATACCAGCAGACAGAACCGTTCCAGGTCTAGGGGTTACAAAGCTTCTAGGGGCAGACAGCTACCCCTCAAAGGTCTAGGTGGTGGCAGGCTTCCACTTTTAAGGCCGGAAGCTCCAAGCCTGCATCTCAATCTAAGCGCTCTCAATGACCTTTTACAACTTCTGCCTGTTCTTGCTTGCCTGGGGAGTCCTTTAGGGGGAAGGTTGGCCCTTTTTCAGATGCCAGGGCCTCTGTCACAAACGACAAAGGGGTGCTCCGAACGGTGTCTCTGGGGCACAAATTGTCTTTCCTCACCTTTCCAGCTCCCAAGGGATTAACAGACGCTCCTCCAAACCAAAAGGCAGAAGTAGTAAAGCAAATTTTATTTTTGTTTCATCTGGGAGCAATAGAACCAGTTCCTGTTCAGCAAGTAGGCCAGGGCTTGTATTCTAGGCTTTTCCTAGTTCCAAAAAAAGAAGGCACCTGGCGTCCTATCCTAGATCTTTTCATTCTGAGCACTTTTCTAGTGATTCCAAAGTTCAAAATGTTCACTCAGTTGCTACCAATGCTAGAAAAGGATTCCTGGCTGGTAACCTTGGATCTCGGAGGCTTATCTGCACATCCCTATCAGGGAAAGTTGCAGGCAGTATCTTCGTTTCAGAGCGGGCAAGCAACATTATCAAATGTTCATGTTTCACTGATGCAGTCATTACATTTGGGTAATCTGCTGGCAGGCTGCCCTCAGTCGGCCTGAATAACAAAGCCTTGGGTCCTGCGTCAGTTGCTGTCTCCTCTTTCATGACGTCAGGTCGTCGGGGGTATAAAACATGCAGCCGATGCCATTTTATTCAGATGTTCATAGTGTTACCCTGCTACAGTCATCACACTTGGGTTATCCTGCCATCAGGTGGTCCCGCAGTCGGCCCGAATTCCAAAGTCTTGGTCCGGCGTCGGTTGCTGTCGCTTCTTCCCTGACGTCAGTGCGCCAGGGGTATACAAGAGGCATCCAACACCATTTTCTTCAGTCTTTCTTGCCGCACGGTGCCCGAAGCAGAAGCAGTTCGCAAGTGCCGGTCGGCCGACACCTGAGATTTTCGAATCGAGTTTCAGTCCGAAGTCTTCAAAGCTAAGTACCCCATTGGGGAACCTTTTCTTACCTCAGTCCGATGTCAGAAAAAGTTAACAATTGCATTTCTTGTGGGAAGCAAATACCTCATAAGGACTTTCATTCTTATTGTATACCTTGCCTAGGCCCAGACCACGACATCACTGGTTGTCGGTTTTGTGCTAGGTTCAGTAAGCGAACTATAAAGCGACGCTTTGATTTCGCACGACACTACTTCGGTAGGAAATTTAATTACACTATGCCGTCGGAGCAACCGACTACCGGCGTGCATAAAAAACGCAAAGATAAAGACAGGTAGCCTAGATCCAAGCCAGACTCCGAGGGCTTGGCTGGGCCGGTCACCGGTTCTCCGGTTTTCAGTGAGGCGCCTACGCAGCCCCTGGCTACGGCAGAATTGGAACCCCAGACCGCTTTGGATGCTCTAGCAGAGTAGCTCTAGGCCGACACAGCCATTTTCTTTAGGCCCTACTGACGACATTGCAGAAGGAGAAGCCGGTGCTGTAGAAACACCTTCGGTTTCAGAAGGTGTCTTCAGACCGACTACTCTCTCACCATAAAATCTTATGCTAAGCTTAAGACTCCTCTAAAACAAAAAAAGACTGCACTTCAGTCTCCAGTTCAAGGCCCCATGCCTAAGAAACAGACGCTTAAAATGGCTGAAGATTTGATTTCTTTAATCAGGGGCCCCCCCCCCCCCTCGACAAAAGGCCTAGACAAGAGGAGGATTATGCCTCCTCTGATCAAGTGTCTATTTCCTCAGGCTCCTCTGAGGAACAGGATTACTCCTTTCCCCCCTTATGAAGATTCTGATGCTGAAGATTCCATTCCCTCAGCTTCTCCCCCTGAAGATTATTCCTTTGGGGAAACCTTACATACCATGAGGGAACATTTCCACTGGGAAGGTCAGGACTACTCCGACTCGAAGAAAAGGCTCCGAGAGTTTCTTTTACTCCCCCAGCACAGACCACTTGCTATCCCCTCAGTTTTAGACATTGTGGATGATGTTTACTTAGAATCTAGTCTAAATCCAGATTCTCTGCCTCCTGCGCCATCCAAACCAGATAGATACTATAGAGTTTCTGACCTCACACAAATTCCTTTACAAAAGCCCTGTTGCTGATCCAGAGACAATCTCCCAGGGTCCCAAAGGGGCTAAGGCTTATATGGCTAAAAATCCTATACCCTCTGAAAGGGACTCCAGAGCACTAGATAGGTGGGGGAAGAAGGTTTACACCTCAGCTACTCTAGCTATGAGAGCACAAAATTGTCAATTCCACATGCTTAAATACCAGCAATTCCTAATGTCTCAAATAAAACAAAAGATGAGCACGCACCCTCAACAGTCTGAATTCAAGGAAATGCAGGATCTGTTGCATGCAGCTGAACAGGTGGGCAAACATACTTTACAATGTGGATTTGATTCCTTGGAAGCTTCATGTAGAGCAGCTGTTACTGGGTCTGTTGTGCGTAGGCATGCTTGGTTAAAGGAACAAACTCTGCCTGATCATGTTAAAGCAAAGTTACTAGATGCACCCTTACAGCAGGATGTCTTATTTGGGGTTAAAGCAGAAGAGGTTTTAAAGAAAATGGAGGATAAGGCAAAATCTGTGCAGACGGTCAAAGATTTCGGACAGGTACAGCCCCCACGCTTCAGCAGAAATTGGCCAACAAAAAATTGGTCCTTTCCAGCTTCTGACAGACCACAGAGGGGTAAATACAGGCGCCCAAGGGGCAGAGGACAAGCACAAATCCCTTACAAACCTCGCCAATGGGGCACTGCAACACAGAAGAGAGGAGAAGACAAGTCCCAAACTACTAGAAGGCAAACACAATGACTTAAACCTCAAACTGCCATGCAAAACTCTCTTAGCAGCTCCCTTGGGAGGAAAATTAGCACTTTTTGCAGACAACTGGCGCATCGTCACAAAAGACAAATGGGTCCTAGACATTATCTCACAAGGATGCAGATTCCATTTCCACACCTTGCCAAGGATAAAAGGAATGCCAGACCTGTCACAAAATCAGTGGGCAGAGGCACAAAAACAAATTACAGCTCTCATGGACATGAGAGCCATTCAGCTGGTACCTACACAAGAGCAAGGCCAAGGATTTTACTCAAGGCTCTTTCTAGTCCCCAGAAAGGACAGTGCTTGGAGACCCATACTGGACCTTTCAAGTCTAAACACCTTCTTGCAAGTACCCAAATTCAAGATGCTAACACTACAGCAGCTTCTTCCCATGTTGGGCAAGAAAGCTTGGCTAGTAACGTTGGACCTCAAGGAGGCATACCTGCATGTCCCTATCAGATAAAATTGCAGAAGATACCTCCGTTTCATTGCAGGTTCAACCCATTACCAATTCTCTGCACTGCCCTTTGGCTTATCTACTGCGCCCAGGGTCTTCACAAAATGCCTGGCACCAGTAATTGCATACCGCAGACAAAGAGGAATTCAAATATACCCATACCTGGACGACTGCCTCATCCAAGCAGAAAGCAAGGACATTCTCTTACAACATCTGGCTTTTGTAAAACACCTTTTAAGTTGCCTAGGGTACACAGTAAACGAAAAGAAATCAAAACTAGTGCCCTCACAAAATATGACATTCCTGGGTGCCAGCATGAATACAATGTCCCAGATGGCTTATCTGACGCCAGACAAACAACTACAACTAACTCAATACTTCAAAACAATGGCAACAAAGACCCAACTCCCTGCAAGAAAAATTCTGCAGGCCTTGGGCTTCATGGCATCTTGCATACTACTAATACCATTTGCAAAACTCCATATGAGGAAATTACAATGGTACCTAAAAAGAGTATGGACTCAACACAGCCACAGCTTGGAAACAATGATACCTCTCATTCCCTGCCTTCATCAGGAGTTTCTATGGTGGTCACAGGCATGTCACCTCAACAAGGGTCAGCCTTTCACCTTACCCCCAGCCAGGCAAATTATGACAACAGATGCATCGGACTATGCCTGGGGGGCACACATGGCAGGATGGTGCGTTCAAGGCATATGGATTGCAGATCAAAGAAGTCTGCACATCAATCAAAAAGAAATGCTCGCTGTACAGAATGCCCTGACCGCCTTCAAGGACCTCTTATATCCAGGACAGCTTATAGTAAGGACAGACAACACCACAGTAATGTGGTACATAAACAAACAAGGGGGTACACACTCCTACCCTCTATGCAGGCAAGCAATGACCTTGTGGAACACAGCACTGGCTTACCAAGTGCAATTACAAGCTCAATTCCTGCCAGGAAAAAAGAACACATTGGCAGACGACCTAAGCAGAAACATCAAGGATCCCCACGAGTGGAAACTGGATCCACAAGTATTTGCAATGATAACTCAAAAATGGGGGCTCCCAGACATAGTTTTGGGGGCTGGCAAACAGGTCTATCAGCTACCAAAATTTTGCACAAGGACATTTCACTATCAAGCTTGGAAAGTGGACGCACTCTCATTCAGTTGGAAAATGCTGACAGTATATGCCTTCCCTCCATTGCCCCTTCTCACAAAGGTGCTGCTGAAAGTCAGGATGGAGAGACCCCGAATGATACTTATTGCCCCAGACTGGCCACGCCAGCACTGGTACCCACTATTAAGGAATATGGCCCAGGGCCCACCATGGATTTTACCACAAATTACTCATCTGCTCACACAGCAAGACAGTCGGATTCTACACAGCCAGCTCAAAACCTTAAATTTGGCTGCATGGCAAATCACCTAAGCAACCAGCCAGCTCCTCTTTCACAAGCTGTTATGGATGTTATTCTGGAGGCCAGGAGGCCCAGCACCAGGAAAGCCTACTCAGACAAATGGAAAAGGTTTTGCGCCTGGAACCAAGCTAAAGGCCAAAATGCCCTTCAGCCGGACATACCTCAGATTCTACAATATCTAACTGAGATGTTACACAAAGGGCTTTCTTTTTCATCTATTAAAATCCACGCCTCAGCTATTTCAGCTCACTACAACACGGATCCTCCCTTATTTTCACATCCACTTCTAAGGCAGTTTACCAGAGGGGCCAAAAACATTAGGCCTCCCAGGAGAGCACCAACACCAACTTGGGACCTCAGTTTTGTTCTGGAAAAACTTACGCTACCTCCTTTTGAGCCAGCTTTCTCAGTTGACTTAAAGTTTATATCATGGAAGACTGCCCTGCTGCTAGCAATTACTTCAGCCAGAAGAGTCTCAGAGCTTCAGGCACTAATGGCAGTAGAGCCTTTCCTCATTTTTCATCGACAGAGTTTCTCTACAACTAACCCCTCCTTTATGCCTAAGGTGGTATCCAGTGTGGCTCTAAATCAAACCATCCATTTACCCACCTTCTTTCCAAATCCACAGAACAAAGGAGAAAGACTCCTGCATTCCTTGGACATTCACAGGCAGCTACGCTACTACTTGGATAAAACTAAGGTCTTCAGAAAATCTGACCAGCTTTTTGTATCCTATGCTACAGCATCACAAGGAAAGGCTATCTCAAAACAGACCATTTCCAAATGGATAGGACATTGCATACGTTTTTGCTACACCCACCATGGAAAACCAGTTCCTGCTAGCATAAGGCCCCACTCTACCAGGACAGCAGCTACATCTACAGCCTTCCTCAGGGGGGTGCCAAACCAAGGATATTCTGAAAGCTGCAACTTGGAGTTCAGTACACACCTTCACCAAACACTATCACTTACCACTTTACTCTAAGACTAGAGCTGGCTTCGCCACTGCAGTTTTGCAGGGCCTTCTAGCCTAATCTAATCCTGTTTGACTCCACCTCGCATCCTTAGCTTTGGGATTCTACCCAAGTGTAATGACTGCAGCAGGGTAACACGATGAACATAGTACAGTTTTGTACCTACCATAAATGTAGATGTTCGAGTGTATACCCTGCTGTAGTCCAGGTTACCCTCCCTCCATCCCCTCTGACCTAACTAAAACCTTTCAATACCTTAAATTCTGATACAACCTTTGTGGTGTATTTGCTTATAGCTGGAGGGATGTTTTGTTTGTGCTAAACTTTTATTATTGGTAATATCTACTGACCACCTTTTGGGGGGGCACCTGACATCTGGGGCAAGAAAAACTGAAGAAAATGGCATCGGATGCCTCTTATTATACCTCTGGCGCACTGACGTCAGGGAAGAAGCGACAGCAACCGACGCCGGACCAACAGTTTGGAATTCGGGCAGACTGCGGGACCGCCTGACGGCAGGATAACCCAAGTGTGATGACTGCAGCAGAGTATACACTCGAACATCTACATTTATGGTAGGTACAAAACTGTACTTTTTTCTTGCCACAGATGTCAGGTGCCCCCCCCCCCCCCCCCAAATGGGGTTTTAGCAACATAAACTTTACATTCATCTAAAAGCAAATACACCACAAAGGCTTTAGAGCATAGTGAAGGAAAGAGAAGTTATAGAAAAGGGGGATGGCAGGTGGGTAACCCGGACTGCAACAGTGAATGCACTCTAACATCTACATTTATGGCTAGTGTACACAACTGTACTATGTTCTTCGTGTTTCACTGTTTCAGTCTTTACATTTGAGTAGAATCCCAAAGCTATGGATGGGAGGATGGAACTAAATAGCATTAGGAGCGGCTATAAGGCCCTGCAGAACTGCAGTGGCAAAGCCTGCCCTAAATTTAGAAAAGAGAGGCAAATGATCACGCTTTGTGAAGGTATGAACAGCGCTCCAAGTAGCATCTTCTAGAATGTCTTTGGTTAGAACTCCTCTGAGAAAGGCTGCTGAAGTAGAGGCAGCTCTGGTGGAATGTGACCTGATTCGGTGTTACGAAGGACTTCCTCGGAAGCCAGTGCCTGCACAGCGCAACACCGAATCCAGACATAAACCGACGCCTTCTTTCATGGCTACTGTTCTTTCTAAACCAACATAGTTCCTTAGGCAGTGGGGTCGAACCACCCCCAAGAAACTGCCTTCCAGCCATTCTTTGGCGCCTACTCCCTTGCCTCTGTCACAAATGCTTACAATGGCAGAGGACCTTATCATGCTGATAAGCCACTCCCTCAAAAAGAAAGTGATCTGTCTCCAGAAGTTTTGTCTGAACAAGAGTCAGATGAATCTGATGCATCTGACTATGAAGACATGCAGCCCTTGTTTACATATGAGGATTCTGATGCAGAGGAATCTATTCCTTCAGCCTCTTCCCCCAGAGGATTTTTCTTTGGAGAAACCCTGCATACTTATCATTTCAAATGGGAGAGTCAATACTACCCGCAGTCTAAAAAGAGACTCAGAGTTCCTGGACCTTCCACAGCACAGGCCCTTAGTCATCCCCCCAGCAGTCCTACATGTTGGTAGATGATGTCTTCCTTGAATCCAGCTTGACTCCAGATGCCCTCCCTCCTGCTCCCAGAAAGCCAGACGGGTACTACAGAGTCCCTGACTCTCACAAATATCTCTTTAAAACCTCAACAGCGGACACCCTGAGGTCATTACTCAAGGCCCAAAAGGGGTCAAAGCTACTTCAGCTAAGAATCCCATGCCCTCAGACAGGGATTTCCGAGCACTGGACAAATGGGGTAAAAAAGTATACACCTCAGCTACTCTTGCTATCAGGGCATTCAGTTGTCAGTTCCATATGCTTAAATATCAGCAGCATACCTTGGAACTCCTTAAACAGAAAAATTCCTCCTTTTCTGCATGGGCAGAATCTAAAGATTTACAGGAATTAATGCACTCTGTTGGTCAGGTAACAACACACTTTGCACTGTGGTTTTGACACCCTAGAAGCTTCTTGCAGGGCAGCAGTCACTGGATCTGTCATTAGAAAACATGCATAGCTTAAAGAACAACCCCTGCCAGACCATGTCAAATCAAAATTATTGGATGCACCCTTGCACAAAGGTAACTTATTTGGTACTAAAGCAGAAGAGGTGTTAAAAAAGATGGAAGAAAAAGCAAAATCTATGCAGACTGCTAAAGATTTCTTACAGGTGCAGCCCCTAGGTTCAGCAGACATTTTCCTTCCAAATGCTGGTCCTTTCCTGCACCTACTAAACAGGGCCAACCTAGGCCCCATGGAAACAGACCTCCAAGACAGCAGTCCCATGGGTTGCAGAGATCTAAGCATTGGACTACCTCCACTTCAAAACTAGGGCGTTCTAAGCCACCCCCTTATGGCAAAAAACTCACTATGACTCACCCCCTCCCTACTTCGCCTCTGCCCACCATCACATACCCCTAGGAGGAAAACTCTCCCCTCACTCAAGCACCTGGGCCATCATTACCAAGGACCATTGTGTTCTGAACATGGTGTCTCAGGGGTACAAATTCTCCTTCCACACCCTTCCCAATCCCCAAAGGGTTCCCAGATCTACCACCAAATCATTGGGCAGAGGCTCAAAAGCAAATCCGTACCCTGCTCTCCTTGGGAGCAGTAGAACACATTCCTCCAAACCAGTGGGCAGGGGCGCAACAGCAAGTCCTTTACATGCTCTCTATGATGGCAATAGAGCACGTTCCTGCAGAACAGAAAGGCCAAGGCTTCTACTCCAGACTTTTTCTGGTGCCCAGAAAAAGAGGGCACCTGGCGTCCCATCCTCTATCTGTCCATTCTAAACACCTTCCTGGTGATCCCAAAATTCAAAGTGCTCACCCTCCAGCAGCTGCTACCCATGCTGTCCAAGGATGCTTGGCTAGTCACCCTGGACCTAAGAGGCCTACCTCCAAATTCCCTTCAGGGAGTCCTGCAGAAAATATCTTTGCTTCAGGGTAGGATCTCAACGTTTTAGGGCTCTGCACTTCCCTTTGGCTTATCTACTGCTCCCAAAGTTTTCACAAAATGCTTGGCTCCAGCCATTGCTTTTTGCAGACAAAAAAATATTCAAATGTATCCCTATTTAGACGACTGCCTTATTCAGGCAGATGGCCAGGAAAAGCTGCTCAAAGACCTGGCCTTTGTAAAGGACCTACTAACTTCCTTAGGGTACACAATCAACGAAAAGAAATCCAAACAGGTACCCACCAAAAGGATGATCTTCCTGGGAGCAAGTCTGGACACAGCATCTCAGATGGCATGCCTAACACCAGAGAAGCAGTTTCCTATCAGCTTACTTCTCTCAACTGCCCACCAGGCCACAGCTTTCTGCAAGGGAAATCCTGCAAGCCCTGGGGTTCATTGCATTTTGCATACTCCTTATTCCATATGCCAGACCGCATATGAGGAAACTTCAGTGGTACCTAAAGAGCCTTTTCTGTCAACACTCTCAAGACCTGGAAACTGTTTTACCTGTTATTCCTTGCCTGAGAGAGAAATTTCTTTGATGGGCAACAGCCTGCTCCCACAATAAGGGACTGACCTTCTCCCCACACCCCGCCTCCCAGACCCTCACCACAGACTCATCAGACTATGCCTGGGGCACACACCTGGACGGCAGGTGCATACAGGGCCAATGGAACCCCCAGCAGCTCCCCCTGCACATCAATTTAAAAGAGATGATGGCAATGCAGCAGGCCTTGATAGCTTTCAAAC
This sequence comes from Protopterus annectens, assembly GCF_019279795.1. NCBI lineage: Eukaryota > Metazoa > Chordata > Ceratodontiformes > Protopteridae > Protopterus > Protopterus annectens. Next base: position 1,054,549,455 of record NC_056725.1, on the reverse strand, counting down.
CCCTTCTCTCTTCAGGGGTTCTCCTGATCAAAACAGAACACCACAATGATGTGGTACATCCAACAAGCAGGGAGGGACTTGCTTCTACCTGCTGTGCAGGCTGGCCATGACCCTTTGGTTCACAGCCTCTTCCATGTATCTACACCTGTTAACCACAATACCTGCCAGGCTCTCTCGACTCTTTGGCAGACCACTTAAGCAGAAAACTGTTGGATCCCCATGAATGGCAGCTCAACAGAAACACCTTCTTACTAATAACTCAAAAATGGGGAACCCCGAAGGTCGACCTCTCTGCCTCCCACACCAACCATCAGCTCAGCAAATTCTGCACCAGGGAGCATCACTGCATGGCATGGAAAGTAGATGCCCTGTCCTTCCCCTGGATAAACCTCTCTGTCTGTCTTTCCTCGCGTACCCCTCATTCCCAAGGTACTGATCAAAATAAGGGAGGAAAATCCAAGGACCGTTTTCATAGCTCCAGACTGGCCCAGACAGCACTGGTACCCATTGCTGTGCGGCCTGTCCCCACTGCCCCCATGGAATCTTCTTCAGATTTACAACCTCCTAACCCAGAGGGCAGGGGAATTCATGCACCCCCATTTGCAGGCACTCAATTTGGCAGCTTGGCTTATAACTTGACCCCTGACCGATCTGCCCTCCTCAGTAAACAGGCTCTGGATATTATCCGAGAGGCCAGATGCCTTAGCACCAGAAAGTCTTATGCAGGTAAATGGAAAAGGTTCTGCACCTGGATGCAGCCTAAGGGAGCCAATACTGCACAGCCCTCCATCCCTCTCATCTTGGATTACTTAGCTGACCTACTACACAGTGGTCTCTTCTTCTCCTCTATAAAAATTCACGCCTCTGCTATTTTCGCTCATTTTCCCACGCAGCAGCCTCTTTTTTTCACACCCTCTGATCAAGCAGTTCCTCAGAGGGGCTGACAACTTGAGGTTCTCCAGAAGGGCACCAGCACCAGCTTGGGACCTTAACTTTGTCTTGGAAAAGCTCACCCTACCTCCATTCGAACCAGCTTCTTCTGCAGATCTAAAATTTCTCTCCTGGAAGACTGCCTTCTTCCTGGCCATCACTTCAGCCAGAAGAGTCTCTGAATTGCAAGCACTCATGGCAGTGGAACCCTTTATCATCTTCTATGCAGACAGGGTATCCCTCAGAACTAATCCCATCCTTCATGCCCATGGTGGTATCCAGTGTGGCTTTCAGTCAATCCTTCCATTTTCCCACTTTCTTTCCTAACCCTCAAAACAAGGGGGAAAGGATTCTGCACTCTAGATGTGCACAGACAGCCCAGATATTATCTGGCAGGACTAAACCCTTCAGAAAATCTGATAAACTGCTGGTTAGCTTTGCTTCAGGGGCAGAGGGCAAGCCATCTCCAAGCAACCATTTCCAAATGGATAGCACACTGCATCCATTTCTGCTACAAGCAGCATGGCAAGCCCCCCCCCCCAGGGGGTCAAGACCCACTCTACCAGAGCAGCCTCCACCTCTGCAGCATTCCTCAGAGGGGTCCCCACCAAGGACATCCTGTAGGCTGCCACCTTGACATCTGTTCACACCTTTACCAAACATTACCACCTGCCTCTCTCTTCTAAATCCAGGCCAGGTTTTGCCTCTGTAGTCTTGCAGGGCATGCTAGCCAGGCCCTAGCTTCCTTGACTCCCTCCACCCATTTCCTGAGCTTTGGGAATCTACCAATCTGTGATGACTGCAACAGTGAAACACGAAGAACATAGTACAGTTGTGTACACTTACATAAATGTAGATGTTTGAGTGTATTCACTGTTGCAGTCCTGGTTTCCCTCCCTCCTTCCCCGTTTTTCTTTTTGTTAACTTTCTTCCTTGTTATTCTCCTTTCCTTAGAAGGGACATACTGGTTGTGATGATTGGGGAGAGATGGGCGAAGGCTGCCAGCCTAGTCAAATAGAATTTGATATATAATTCTGGCATTTGTAAATAAATGTAAAATACAGGCATGTTTTCTTGAGTGTAAAATAATATTGTGAAACGTGGAACTGCAAAATATGTGACAACATTGCACTCTACTAGCTTAGTGAAGCATGCTGTGACCCTTTCATGTTAGAATTCGGCTCCAGTGCATCTGGATGAAGGTTTCATGCTCATTGTTTTAAGGCTAAAGTTTATGACCCAAATTTAAATGTGGAATGTGCTTTATTGCTTTGGTTTCTGTTAGACTATACATGTTAAATGACTTGTATTGTAAGTTTCTGAGCAGGTGTTAGGAGTGCTAAATAATGCAGTTTGTGGCCTGAGAACTCCAGACTAAGTGTCAAAAATGATGTAATTTGAGAGGGCCTTAGAGACATGTTTGTTAGTAATGTTTAAATATTATTTCTCACAAGAGACTAGGAGCATTTTAATCTTGGATATCTAACTCGGCACTCTGCCTAAGCTCACATATAAGTTTCCTGCACTATAATTTCTTGTAGGAATAGTTAAAGCTAGTGAAGATTAATTAGGTATTTTTCTTTTGAAATCAGACCTGTCCTACTATATTATTTTAAGTTTCTGTGTGATCTCTGAACTCTTGGATATCTCCGTGGCGTAGTAGTTTTGTCTTGTGTTTTAATTATTTATTATTAAATATTTTTAAAACCTTCTACCTGTGGCTGGTTTATGTAGAGATAAGTTATGCTTTAGAGTACATTTATATATTTACTAAGCCCTTCCAATAAGCCTAGACTGAATAGTCACATTACCATTGAATAATAATATTGCACAGTAATAATTGGACACCCTTTTAAGGGCTTTTTAGTAGCTGGGTGGTGGCAGGGATTACTACCTTATGGTCTGGGTGAATGGGGCACAGCTGGAGAATCTGTCAGCTTTTCCCAAGAGTGTCTGAAGTTGTATAAATACTTATCTCACAGTGTGTGTGTGTTGTCAGCTACTTGTGCAGGGACACGAAGCACTGGTTGGACAGAGAAGGGTACTGGAGGTTCTAGCTTGCCCAGCTAGGCTGATACCTGGACTCTGTTGCTGTGCCTGTGGGGAGTCTTATTGGGGCCTGGTGAGCAAGGGAGCAACCAGCCCCAGACTGACTGTGATCTCTGTGTGCACTTAAGGGAAATTGTACTTTACTGTGTGTATTAGTTATCCTTTTCTCTTTGAGATGACCTCCCTAGTGTTAATGGTGAGGATTGAGGCTCCTTGATTGCTGGGCCAGGGCACAGTCGTCACACTGGTATTTTTTTTTCTTCCACTGGTGGGGTCCTGCCACCTGAGCCCGGCCTCCTACTTGGGGCTTCTGACCAGTTAGGGCAAGAAAAACTGATGAAATGGAGTCAGCTGCCTTCTTTTATACCCCTGACGACCTGACGTCAGTCTTCACGCGACAGCAACTGACACAGACATACTAAGTCTCTGGTATTCAGGCAGGCCGAGAGCTACCCCAGCAGGCATAACCCAAATGTGATGACTGGAACACTGAATACACTCAAACATCTTCATTTATAGTAAGTGTACACAACTGTAGTTTTTTTGCCAGTAAGTGTGACTACTTTTCTGCTCTCCTTGTAGTTCAAGATTTCTTGATCACGTCCTCCTTCATTGCCATAGTTTTTTGTGTTCTGTCATGTCAGGTTTAATTTTTGTCTCCTTTCTCCTACCTAAGGCTGTGTACCCTCCATAGTTCTTCATACCATTGTTAGTACTTTCCTACTTTCCTCTCATCTATTTCTTCCTACCCTTCAGAGGGAGTTTTTTTACTACCATTGTTGGTAGTCCCCCCCCCCCCCAATACTGTCAGTTCTTCTTTGCTGCTATGGCTGAGAACCAACTATGTTTAAAAAATGCACTTACTCTTGGCATAAGATCCCAAATTCTGATGCCCACAGGGAGTGTATTTATCATCTTGGAGCTGCCCACGTGGAGACAGAGTGCATGATTTGTGCTGGCTTCAACACCAGGGTCCTTGGTGACTGGTGTAACAAACTAGTCCTAAAGGTCCTTTTACCTTTTTCTTCTCTCTCTCAGTTCCTGTTTCAGGGATTGAAATCCCCACAAAAAACTTAAGCCCTCTCCGTAGGTGAAAGAGTCCAAAAAGCGGTCTCTTATCCGCCCTTCAAAATCCACTACAATTTGGGAACCTCCTATTAAATTGCAGAAAAAGTTGAATGACACCCTTTTATCTGATGCTTGCAAAGTCAAAGTCTCTGAAGATCCAGTCCTCCATGTTCTCTTCAGAGCCTATGTATCCTCTGCTCCAGTCTCCCTTCTCCAGGAGACCTGGAGGAGACTGTCCTGGCCCCAGTATTCTATTTCATTCATGTCCTTCAGGAGCCTTTCCAAAGCCAACATGGATAGGATGATGAGGAAGTTCCTTGGAGCTCAGATTCAGATGGAGGTTATCCAGGCTCCACATCCTGTTGGATCTGTGAGTCTCCTTTCTGTTTCCCACACTGTAACTTCTCTTTCTCCTAGCCAACTGGCAATTTTGAAGCACTTTGGTCTGGGAACCCTGAGAGTGTCTGTGTTAGATCAGAAGACGGCTAGGTTTTCGACTCTGACTGCATTCTTGATCACATTGGAATAGGAAGAGTCTTGGAGCCAAAGTGATGGAGCTGGGTCCGGGGGGGGGGGTCTTGGTTTGACTCAGAGGTTGTCAGAGCCATCCCTACCCCCTCTGAGCTTCGGCGCTTGACAGCTTAGGTCTGCCTCCCCCTTGAGACAATTATCTGGGCAGGGTGACATCAGGGGATTCAGCACTGGTGCAGCCAGGTACAGCTCCTCCAGGATCTTCTGCCTTTGAGATGGTGAAGAGGGCTATGTCTCTTCTGAGACATGACTACTCTTTCTTCTGTGGATCCTACAGCCCTGCGACCATTGAGTCCGAGCTCTGATCATCAGAGACCTATCCTGCAGAACAGCCTGTCCGATCAAGCATCCAGACATTCCCTCTTGAAGCCTTTCCCCTCTCTTTGGGCACCTCTCCAGACCATCTTACAGAAGAGGTTCCCCAAAAGAGAATGTGCAAGAGGGGAGGCACATAGATTTCCATAAGGAATCGCTCACCAAAGAAACTGACTTCGATGAAGGGGAAGGTTTCCCCAAGGTCTGCACCAGCTAATGTCTCCTTCAGAGACATCTTAGAAATCCTCAGGCAGAAAGGTGGTGGTCCTCTGATCCCCCCTCCCTGGAGGAGTCCCATGTTGCTAGAAGCTTTTGGATCCAGCTTGTCTGCATCTTGGGTGACCCCCCCCCCCCCCCGGCTGATGAGCTTGTAGATCTAGTCTCTTACACAGTGTGGCAGGAACCAGGTACTGTAGAATTCATTCCCCAGCATCCTGATAAGTTTCTTGCCCTTCCCCGAAGAACAGGTCCCACTGAACCAAGGGGGGCCCCATTGATGCCATGATTGTGTTGGCAGCTACCAAAAAAGAGTTGGCAAAGCAGAGTCCCTCTGTCCATCTCCCAACAGGGAGTCCAGGGCATTGCACAGATTCGGGAAGCAAATTTTATACCTCAACAACCTTTGCCTTACGATCACTGAACTATTTGGCATATTTCTCCAGGCTGCAGACTTGATTTGACCTTTCCTGGTCCATGTGTGTGGAGGAACACAAAAGCTCTCTTCACAGCTGGTCACCCTTTAATCCATCTTTAATGCATCCATGTGGTTACTTTCCCATACTGCTGAGGGAATGTCATGGGTGGTGGGTTCAGGCATAGGTGTAAGGTGATATGCAGGATGTGCTTGTACAACTTGGCAGAGCCCTTCAAGTCTTGATTCACAAATGCTTCTTTTGATGGATCATCCTTGTTTGGCCCAACTGTCAAGGAAATGCTTTCTTGGAGTGAGCAGGATGGAAAGACCTTGTCTTCTGTAGGGGGATCCGTTTTTCTACCCCTCAGAGATCCTTTTCCAGAAATCAGTGAGGAGGGAGAATAATGCAGTTCTGCAAGTCTCAGGGTCCTTTCCAAGACTTGTGAGGAAATACCTCCCTCAGACACGGAGGAGGGAGTTCTAATGGAAAATGCTGCCTCGCTGCAAAAGAGGCCCATAAAACTAGGGTTTCTGCAACATCATCTTGGATAAATCTTTTGCAGCACTTCTGAATGGTTTCCCAACTGCTCTTCTGTGGAGCCAGTTGTTGGTGGGGGGATACTTGTGTGTGGAAAATCATATCCAGAGATTATTCCATACCATTTTCATAAATGCCTCCAAGCAAAAGGAAAATGCTTCCCACCCACTTTCCACTCAGAGGGAGGCAGCTGCTGTTGAAATTCGAAACCTGTTGGATAAGAGTCATCCAGGAGGTCCCACCAGACCAGAAAGGACTTGGAACCTGCTCAAGATTCTTTTTAGTGCCAAAGAAAACAGATGATATGAAACCAATTCAGGATCCCACCAAACTGAGTATGTAAAGAACTCAGTGTTCCAAATGGTCATGGTTCAGTCCATTCTGCCATTTCTGTGACAGGACTATTGGATGTGCTCAGTCGATCTTCAGGATGCATGTGATCATATCAAGGTGAACAGACTGTCCTGAAGATATCTGCACTTTCAGCTGAGAGCCTATCACTATCAGTTGGTGTTTACCAAATGTATGGCAGTGGTAGCAGCTCACTTGAGACTTCTAAGATTCCGAGTGTTTCCATGCCTAGACAACTAGCTCCTCACCTCCCCAAACATGCATCATCTTGAAAAATCCAGGGTCTGCTTGCTCCAGTCACATAGTCTGTAGGCATCACAGTCAACTTTAGAAAATCACATGTTCAACCTGTTCAGAGCCCTGGGATTCATTTGGATACAGTCATTCAAATAGTGTCCCTTCCACCGAACATAGTACAGACCATCAGGTGTCAAGTAAAGCAAGTTATCTCTCACACTCTTCTCTGGCCAGGTTGATTATTCAGACTTTAGGGTCAATGGCAGCAGCCATAGCCTTTGTTCCTATGGCTCTCTCTTATGTGGGCATTCTTTGGTGGACTCTAGCTGTTCAATGCTTAATTCTTCGTCATCCCTTGTCTTCACCAGTCAAACTCATACAATATGCAAAGACCACCTGCATTGGTGGATTCATTTGGACAAAGTTTCTCAAGGCCGCCCTCTTGTTTTTCCAGACCCATTAGCCACGGTAACTGCAGTTGCCTTCCAGTTGGGGTAGGGGGACATTTCTTGGGAAGGATGATCCAATGCACTTGATCCCCAGAAAAGACCAATTTGCACATCACTGTCCTTGAGATCAAAGCACTTCTCCTAGAATTGTAGGCTTTTCAGGATGTCCTGTTTCTTGGGACAGTTATGATCCAACCAACAACATGTCTGTGGTCTGATACAACATGAAACGTGAAGGAACCCAATCTTATCCTCTTTGTTGAGAGGCACTGAGAATGTAGCAATGGGATACCTCCTGCAACTGCTTTCTTATGGCAATGCATATCCCAGGGACAAACTCTGCAGGTCCATTCTGATGCATCACGAGTGGTCTCTGTCAGTTAGTGGAGGAGAGGATTTTCCTTCGATGGGGCCAGTCTTGCTGCGATCTGTTTGCCTCTCCCCACAACAAGTACAGCAGGATGTTCATCGTGCTATGCTGCTGCAGTCATCACACTTGGGTTATCCTGCCGTCAGGCGGTCCCGCAGTCGGCCTGAATTCCAAAGCCTTGGTCCGGCGTCGGTTGTAGTCGCTTCTTCCCTGACGTCAGTGCGACAGGGGTATAAAAGAGGCAGCCAATGCCATTTTCTTCAGTCTTTCTTGCCGTGCGGTGCCCGAAGCAGAAGCAGTTAGCAAGTGCCGGTTGGCCAGCTCCTGAGATTTTCAAACAGATTTTCAGCCAAAGTCTTCTATAAAGCTAAGTACCCCGTTGGGGAGACTTTTCTTGCCTCAGACCGATGTCAGACAAAGTTAATAATTGTATTTCTTGTGGGAAGCAAATACCTCATAAGGATTTTCATTCTTATTGTATTCCTTGCCTAGGCCCAGACCACGACGTTTCTGGTTGTCGGTTTTGCGCTAGGTTCAATAAACGCACTATTAAGCGTCGGGCTGATACCGCCCGACATTATTTTGGCAGAAAATTCAACTACATTATGTCGTCGGAACCTCCGACTACCGCTATGTTTCAAAAAACACAAGGACAAAGACCGGCAGACTAGACCTAGGCCAGATACCGAGGTCTCGGTTAGGCCTGCCGCCGGATCTTCGGTATTCAGTGAGGCGCCTACGCAGCCCCTGACTACCGCAGATTTAGAAAATACAACTACCTCTCATTCAGAATCTACTGGGCCACTGGAGCCGGTTCCTCCTCAACTCGCAGACGCCAGCCCTGCGGCGATCTGGAGACTATGGACAGGCCTTTGGTTTCAGAAGGCGTCTTTAAACCGACGACTCTTTCCGTTAAGTCATACGCCAAGCTTCCAAAGGTTAAGAAACCGGGTCCACAGACTCCCATACAGGCCCCTATGCCTAAAAAACAGATGCTCAAAATGGCGGAGGACCTGATTACCCTTATCAGAGGTTCCCAGCCCCCTCATGACAAAAGGCCTAGACTGGGGGAAGATTTACCTCCTCCCGACCAGGAATCCATTTCCTCAGCAGACTCTGAGGAACAGGATTACCCCTTCCCTCTCTATGAAGACTCAGATGCTGAGGAGTCTATTCCCTCTGTTTCCCCCCCTGAAGACTTCTCTTTTGGGGAAACCCTGCACACCATGAGAGGGCATTTCCACTGGGAAGGACAAGATTACTCTGACTCCAAGAAAAGACTCAGTGAGTTTCTTCTTTTGCCTCAGCATAGACCCCTAGCCATTCCTCCTGTTTTAGACATTCTGGATGATGTCTACTCTGAATCCAGTCTAAATCCAGATTCCTTATCTCCAGCATCACCTAAACCAGACAGATACTATCGAGTCCCTGACTCTCAAGTTTTTATATAAAAGCCCTGCTGCAGACCCAGAAACCATTTCCCAGGGTCCCAAAGGGGTTAAGGTCTCTACTGCTAAGAATCCACTACCTGCTAAGAATCCACTACCTGTGGAAAGAGATTCCAGGGCATTAGAAAGATGGGGGGAAAAAGTGTATACCTCTGCCACTTTGGCCATGAGGGCATTAAACTGCCAATTCTACATGATTAAATACCAGCAGTACTTGCTTACTCAGCTAAAACAGTAAATGATCCCTCAAACAGATCAACTAGATTTCAAAGGGATGCAAGATTTGTTGCATGCAGCAGAACAAGTGGGAAAACATACCTTGCAGTGTGGTTTTGATTCTTTGGAGGCCTCATGTAGAGCAGCAGTCCCAGGGTCTGTAATACGTAGACATGCTTGGCTAAAAGAGCAGACCTTACCAGAACATGTCAAAGCAAAGTTACTGGATGCTCCACTGCAAAAGGATGCGTTATTTGGTGTCAAAGCAGAGGAAGTTTTAAAGAAGATGGAAGAAAAGGCAAAATCAATGCAAACAGTTAAAGATTTTTTACAGGTACAACCTCTTTGCTTCAGCAGAAACTGGCCATCAAAAAACTGGTCCTTTCCTGCTTCAGACAGACCCCAAAGGGGCAGATACAGACGCCCTAGGGGCAGAGGCCAGGCACAGGATACCTTCAGGCCTAGACAATGACAAACAACAACTCAAAGAGGGGGAGACGACAGATCTCAACCCTTCAGAAAACAAACTCAATGACTTTCCTCTTCGCCTGCCAAACAAAATTGCCCAGGCAGCACCTCTAGGAGGAAAACTGGCTCTCTTCCCACAAAATTGGCACATCATAACAAAGGACAAATGGGTTCTGGATATTATTACCCGAGGCTACAGATTTCATTTCCACACTTTACCACGGATGAGAGGCATGCCAAATCTGCCAACAAACCAATGGGCAGAGGCACAAAAACAAATTTCAGCTCTCATGAACATGAAAGCAGTTCAGAAGGTACCTGCAAAAGAGCAAGGTCAAGGATTTTACTCAAGACTGTTTCTAGTACCAAGAAAGGACAAAGCCTGGAGACCCATCTTAGACCTTTCAATTCTAAACACGTACCTGGACATTCCCAAATTCAAAATGCTCACACTACAGCAGCTTCTTCCCATGCTGGGCAAGGAGTCTTGGCTGGTAACGTTGGACCTCCAAGAGTCATACCTGCATGTCCCTATCAGACAATATTGCAGAAGATACCTCAGATTTTTGGCAGGCACAACGCATTATCATTTCTCTGCATTGCCCTTTGGCTTATCTACTGCGCCCAGAGTATTCACGAAATGCCTGGCATCAGTAATTGCATACTGCAGACAGCGAGGAATACAAATTTATCCATATCTGGACGACTGCCTGATCCAAGCGGACAGCATACAGCATCTGGCATTTGTAACAAAGTTGCTAAGTTGCCTAGGGTACACAGTAAACAAAAAGAAGTCAAAACTAATACCCTCACAAGAAATAATTTTCCTGAGTGCCAGCTTGAATACAACGGCCCAGATGGCTTACCTCACGCCAGACAAGCAAAAACAACTGGCTCAGTACTTCAAAAAGATGGCAACTTCTACCCAGCTCACTGCAAGGAAATTCCTGCAGGCATTGGGGTACATGGCATTCTGCATTCAACTAATTGCATATGCAAGGCTGCATATGAGAAAACTACAATGGTACCTAAAAGGTGTATGGTCCCAACACAGACACAGCCTCGAAGCAACTATAACTCTCATTCCCTGCCTTCAAAAAAAGTTTCTATGGTGGGCTCAAGCATGCCAAGCAAACAAGGGCCTTCCTTTTGTCTCACCTCCTCCAAACCAAACCTTGACAACAGATTCATCAGACTACACCTGGGGTGCACACATGGCAGGACAATGCATACAGGGCAAATGGTCTGCAAACCAAAGGCAACTACACATCAATCAAAAGGAGATGCTAGCTGTAAAAAATGCACTAACAGCCTTCAAGGACCTTTTGCATCCAGGACAACTTCTAATAAGGACGGACAACACCACAGTTATGTGGTACATAAACAAACAAGGAGGGATGCACTCCTACCCACTATGCAGACAGGCAATGGACTTGTGGAATACAGCATTAACTTACCAAGTACAACTGCAAGCACAATTCCTGCCAGGAAAAGAAAACATTTTGGCAGACAAATTAAGCAGAAATTTGACAGACCCTCACGAGTGGAGACTACACCCACAAGTATTCTCAATGATAACTCAAAGGTGGGGACCACCAGACATAGATCTGTTTGCCTCACCCAACAATTACCGGCTACAAAAATTTTGCACAAGGACTTACCATCCCCTGGCCTGGAAAGTGGATGCCCTATCATTCAGTTGGACAGCATTGTCAGTCTACGCCTTCCCACCTCTGCCTCTTCTCACCCAGATAATACTGGAAACCAGATCAGAGAGACCACAGATGATCCTCATTGCCCCGGACTAGCCACGTCAACACTTGTACCCACTACTACGAAACTTGACTCACAGCCCTCCATGGATCTTACCTATATTCCCTTTGCTGTTAACACAACAAAACTCTCAGATCCTTCACAGTCCGCTAAGGACCTTAAATCTAGCTGCATGGAAAATACCTTAAATTATCAAACCACACTTCTCTCAAAGGACGTCCAGAATGTCATTTTGGAGGCCAGGAGGCACTAAGACAAATGGAAAAGATTTTGTGTATGGAGCCAGGCCAGAAGCTTAAATCCTGGCATCCCACATATTCCACACATACTCCAATATCTAACTGAGATGCTACACAAAGGCCTTTCTTTCTCATCCATAAAGATGCATGCTTCAGCCATTTCAGCTCAATATGATAAGGTTCCTCCCATTTTCTCTCATCCTTTGCTAAGGCAGTTTCTCAGAGGGGCTAAAAATATAAGACCCCCCCCCCAGAAAACCACCCACTCCAACTTGGGATCTAAATTTTGTTCTGGAAAAGTTAACACTTCCTCCTTTCGAACCAGCCTTTTCAGCAGAGCTTCAATACTTGTCATGGAAGACAGCCCTGCTACTGGCTATCACCTCAGCACGTAGAGTCTCAGAACTGCAGGCAATTATGGCAGTGGAACCTTTCATCATTTTCCATCAGGACAGAGTATCTTTACGCACCGACCCTTCCTTCATGCCAAAGGTAGTATCCAGTGTGGCTCTCAATCAGACCATACACTTGCCCACCTTTTATCCAAACCCACAGAATAAAGGAGAAAGACTCCTTCACTCTTTGGACATTCACAGACAGTTATGTTACTATTTGGACAGGACAAAGGCCTTCAGAAAATCTGACCCAACTCCTTGTATCCTATGCACCAGGCTCAGAGGGAAAGGCTATTTCAAAACAGACCATCTCCAAATGGATAGCACATTGCACCCGCTTTTGCTACTCACACCACGGGAAAGCAGTGCCTGCTAGTATTAGGTCTCACTCTACCAGGGCTACAGCAACCTCAGCAGCCTTCCTCCGAGGAGTCCCAACAAAAAGGACATTCTGGAGGCAGCTACCTGGAGTTCAGTGCACACCTTCACCAAGCATTACCACCTTCCTCTGTACTCAAAAAACAGAGCTGGGTTTGCCACTGCAGTTCTGCAGGGCATCTTAGCTGCACCTAACCCAGTTTAGCTCCTACCACCCAACCATAGCTTTGGGACTCTACCCAAGTGTGATGACTGCAGCAGCATAGCACGATGAACATAGTACAGTTTTGTACCTACCATAAATGTAGATGTTCGAGTAGTTATGCTGCTGCAGTCCAGGTTACCCTCCCTCCACCCCCTCTACCTAACAAGGCTTTTCTTTTACCTCCATGTACTTCAACCTTTGGGATGCATGTCTATATGGTGTATTTGCTTACAACTAGTACCATTGTTTTGCACTAAGGTATGTTTTGCAAGCTTCTTATTTTGCCGCCTTAGTTTGGGGCACCTGACATCTGGGGCAAGAAAAACTTAAGAAAATGGCGTCGGCTGGGTCTTTTATACCCCTGTCGCACTGACGTCAGGGAAGAAGCGACGACAACCGACGCTGGACCAAGGCTTTGGAATTCAGGCTGACTGCGAGACCGCCTGATGGCATGATAACCCAAGTGTGATGACTGCAGCAGCTTAACCACTCGAACATCTACATTTATGGTAGGTACAAAACTGTACTTTCTTTGCCCTGATCCCCACCCCGGGGGAGTCACTGAGAGATGCTGTAGTCCACATTTGGCCCTATGGTTTCCTTTATGCTTATTCTCTGATACCTCTAATTACCAACCACTTAAAGATTATAGCACTTTGGTTAAAGAGCACTGTTGTCCTTATTGTACCTTTTTGACTTCGTGTGTTTCCCTTTCCTTTGGTCTCACCTTTTGATATCCACCTTGAGTACTGGCCCCCAGTCCAGATCTCCTTCTCTCTCATTCCATGGGGATGGCTCACCCAGACATTGCAGACCTGAAGTTGACTGCGTGGTTTCTTCATTTCCATTGATAGTTAGACCGTCCCTCCCCGGTCCAACAGATATTACCGTCATCTCAAAAGGCCTCTACCAGGAAGTTCTACAAAAGTAAATGGAAGAGATTCTCCTTTTGGGCTCTCCAGAGGGAAATGGGTTCCTTCACTGCCCCCTATTCCTGCTGTCCTAGAGATTTTAGTATATATTTTTTTAAGAAAGAGCAAGTTTCTGTACTGTCAAAGGGCAGTTGGCAGCAGTATCTAAATCTGAAGTAGTTTACTTCATTTGATCTTCAACCTGTGGGTCTTTGGATCCAACATGGCTGCATTTTCTAGCTATGGCACTGAGCTCCATGCTCCTCCCCTTACCCATAATGCCCTTTGTCTTCCTTCTCACCTCAGGTCTTGTTTGCCACCTGAGAGTGCACAAGCGTGGTCTGAGTGCCAACGTGTTTTTCAGCATTTTTAAGAGTGTATTTTCCTGTTTTAGCTTCCTTTTGATTTTTCTTTTTTATGAACTTTTCTGTACCTCCCCGGGGTTCTTCATTTAGGTATTTAAAAAAAAAAAGGGGGGGGGTAGACTTTACCTTTCTTTCTGTTCTACTTCTCTTTCTCGTGTGTGTGTGTGTGTGTGTGTGTGTGTGTGTGTGTGCTGAAGTGGTGGTGGATTCCCCAAAGCCCGGTTTCAGAAAGTGCACAGGCTGTGGCCATAAGCTTTCCCCGGCTGATAGCCACACTGTGTGTGGTCTGCTTGGGGGCTGAACACCTCCAGTAGTCCCACTGTCCTATTTGCACTGGGTTTAAACCCAGGGAACTTAAGGACAGGCGGGGAAAATTGATCCTTAAGGGCCTGTCGCCCTCTTCTTCTGGGACTGTGGTTCCCTCTTCCCCTGTGGGGAAAGCAGTGGCTGCTGCTCAGTCTTCCTCCTCTCCATCCTCTGGGACTCGCACTCCAGCCAAGAGGTCTGGGGAATGGGATCAGGTCAAGAAGGACCAGCCTCCTAAGCGATCCCTGGAAGTGAAGCCTGTATCCAGGCCTGTGACTCCTAGGCTCAGGTCCCCTAGGTTTTCACCTGAGCCTGAGGAACAGCAAAGCCGGTCTTCGGTCAGGTCCTCTCCCCACCGGCACTCCCATCTGATTTTGGTGGCTTCCTCCCGCTCCACTTGGAGCCTTTCGGAAGTGGAGATGGACAAGGTGATGCGGAGGTTTATCCGCACTTGAATACAGATGGGGGTCTTGCTGGGGCCTTCTTGCTCCGGAGTGGGTCCCTTCCAACCCTTGTTCTGTCTTATTACTTCTTCCCCCGGTTTTGGAGTCGTTTCTGAGGATTATCGGAATCTAGGGGTCAACGCAGCTGGTACCCTGTACCTAGATGCCTGCCGGTGCCTTGAGTTTGTTGGATCCGATGGGATCGGATCAGAGCTGTCAGAGCTGCAGCCTCGGGGTCAGATCCGAGGGGGTGGTCTCTGCTCAGAGCCTGTCGTAGAGCAGCATCCCTCTCGGTGTCTCTGTTCCAGCAGGCTCTGCTAAGACTCCCCTGACGGGGGAAAGAAGGGAGTGGCTTCCGCTTTTTCTGCCCAGGAGGCACATTCCCCCTCTCCTTTTGATGTGGTGGAGAGGGCTCTTGCCGGGTCGAGACCTCAGACTGTTTCTTCCTCTGAATCAATCCAGACCCTCTGAGTGTGGTTCTGGCCATCTTGCCCTCTCAGGGAAAGCCCATGCTCATAATGCCGCAGGTAGTTCCACCTTTGGAACAGCCCGTTTGCGAGGCCTCCACAGACGGTCCCCCTGAGGAGGCCCCTCGCAAACATACATGTAAAAGGAGGCACCTGGACTCTCCATCAGAGTCCCTCATGGAAGACACTGATTTTGATGAAGGGGAAGGCTCCCCAAGGTCACCACTGAGGAGGTCTCCTTTGAGGACATCATGGAGCTCCTCTGCCAGAGGGAGGGGGGTCCGCCCCAAAGTCAACCTCAGATGAGTCCGTGTTTCTGGAGGCATTCGGCATGGGCCCATCTACCTCTTGGGTGTCTCCTCCTGCCGATGCACTTGTGGAGCTATTAACATCTAGGGCTTGGAAGGAGCCAGACACAGACAAGCCAGTCCCTAAACGGCCAGATAAGGTTTTGAGTCCCCTCCTCGGACAAGCTTCATTGGCACAAGGGGTCCCTTGTAGATGCTATGGTGGTGGCGGCGGGCACACCAAGAAGGAGCTCGCTCAGGAGAGCTCCACTGTCCACCCTACTTGACAGAGAGTCGAGAGCGTTGGATCGCTTTGGGAGGTGAGTTTATGTTTCAGCGACCTTCTCTGTGAGGGCGCTGAACTATATGGTGCACATTGTTCGACTCCAGAGAGATCTCGTTAAGGAAATCACGGAGTCGACCCCAGGTCCATGTCAGCATAGGACAGGAAGACGTTCGATGCACGAATGGCCACCCTAAAAGCAGTAGCCAACACATCCATGCGTTTGCTCTGCCATGCCACAGAGAGAGCCGCATGGGCGGTGGGGACAGGCGTTGCCATCGGTCGTCACGCCTGGCTCTGCTAATGTCAATTTATGGAGTCCTTCAAGGCATCTTTTACCAACGCCCCTTATGATGGTTCTTCCCTGTTTGGGAAGACTGTCAGAGAGAATTTAGTTCAGAGTGAGAAGGATGGGAAGACACTGTCAGAATCTGCTTCTCTCTTTCTCAAAGGTCCTTTTCTAGGAACCAGCAAGGCCCAAAGAATTTGTGGTTCTACAATTCTCTGGCATTTTTCCAGGACACTCAGGACTCGCCTTCCCCCAGAGGGAGATTTGACAGATGCTGCCCTAGAGGCAGAGGAGGTCCTAAGAATTTTGGGTACTGAGAACCCTTCTCAGATAGATGCAGGCAGCAACCCTGAGGGGTTGCTCGACTGCTCTTCTCTGGAGGCAGTCAGGGGTCGTCTGTTGCTACACCCTTTAACATGGAAGTCCACAACTACAGATCACAGATCAGTGGGTGTTGCGCATCATATCCAGAGGATATTTCATTCCATTCCAGGAACATCCCCCATCCAACAAAGCCCTTCTGGATGCCCCACCCAGGCAGCATTACAAATAGATTCACTGCTAAAAAAAGAGTCATCCAACCAGTTCCCCTAGATGAGTCTAGATCCAGAGTTTATTCCAAGTTCTTTTTAGTGCCGAAAAAGACTGGGGACCCCAGACCTATCTTGGATCTGTCCATATTGTACCTGTCTGCAGCAAAGACAGAATTTCGGATGGTCACAATTCAGTCTACCTGCCCTAGCTGCAGGTCAGAGACTGGATGTGCTCAATCGATCTCCAGGAAGCTTACTAACACATCAAGATGGAGAGGCACTCCCGGAGGATGTTCTTCGTGTTTCACTGTTGCAGTCATTACATTTGGGTAATCTGCTGGCAGGTTGCCCTCAGTCGGCCCGAATTCCACAGTCTTGGGTCCTGCGTCGGTTGCTGTCTTCTCTTCCATGATGTTAGGTCGTCAGGGGTATAAAACATGCAGCCGACGCCATTTTCTTTAGTCTTTCTTGCCACGCGGTGCCCGAAGCAGAAGCATTTTTGCAAGTGCCGGTCGGCCGACTCCTGAAAAATTCGAGTTTGAGTTTCAGAACTGAAGTCTTCACTAAAGCTAAGTACCCCGTTGGGGAAACTTTTTTCTTGCTTTTTTTCGATTTCAGAAAAAGTTAATAATTGTATTACTTGTGGGAAGCAAATACCTCATAATAATTTCCACTTGTACTGTATTCCTTGCCTAGGCCCTGATCACAATGTGCCTGGCTGTTGGTTTTGTGCTAGATTTAACCAACGCACTATTAAGCGTTGTTATATTTTTGCATCAAAGTATTTTGGAAACCGATTTAACTACCCAAAAATGTCAGATAGTAATCAGACTACTGGAGTACATAAAAAACACAAGGAAAAGGACAGAGAAAGGCAGTCGAGATCCAAAACCGACAACGAAGCTTCTCCTAACCCAGTCGCCGGTACTCAGTGAGGTGCTTTTGCAGCCCCTGATACCCACTACCTTTGAGTCGCAGGCCTCTACCAACACCCATGTGGAGTCCGGCATGCCGCAACATACTCAAGGTATTGGACCAACGGATGTATCTCCCTTGGATGGGTGCGGAGCTGCTGAGCAGGCACCGGCTTCTGAGGGTGTATTCAGACCTCAACATTTGTATATCAAACTGACAGCTGCAAAACCAAAGACAAAAGCAACTTATAAAACTAAAAACCAACGCATGCGCCGCATGCACAGGCCTCTATGCCTAAAAAACAGATGATCAAAATGGCTGAAGACCTCATTACCTTGATCGGGGTACCCATCCCCCTCCAGATAAGAGGCCTAGGCAAGATACTGATTGTAAATCTTCAGATCAGGTTTCTGTTTCTTCTGATCAGGAATTGTTTATACCTTCCTATGAGGATTCTGATGCTGAGGAGTCTATTCCATCTGCATCTCCTCCTGAGGATGATTAATTTGGAGAAACCATGCATACTTTGAGGGAGCATTTTCACTGGGAGAGTCAAGATTTCTCAGAATCAAAAATGAGACTCGGAGATTTCCTCCTTCTCCCTCAGCACTAGCCTTTAGCCATCCCCCCTGTTTTAGACATTGTGGATGATGTGTTTTTGGAGTCAAGCTTGACCCCTGACTCCTTACCTCCGGCTCCCAGTAAGCCTGACCGATATTACAGGGTATCTGACTCTCATAAATTTTTATTTAGAAACCCTGCTGCTGATCCTGAAACTATTTCACAGGGTCCAAAGGGAGTTAAGGCCTCAACAGCAAACAAGTCCTACATCCTCAGACAGAGATTCAAGGGCACTTGACAGATGGGGGATAAAAGGTTTATACATCTGCAACCTTGGCAATCAGGGCCTTAAACTGTCAATTTCATATGCTTAAGTACCAACAACATGTTATGGGATTGCTGAAACAGAAAATGATGATTATTTCAGAATGTGCAGAAAATAAAGAATTGCAGGAATTATTGCATGCAGCTGAACAAGTTGGAAAGCATACTTTGCAATGTGGTTTTGATTCCTTAGAGGCCTCCTGCAGGGCCGCAGTTACTGGATCTGTGATTAGGAGGCATGCCTGGTTAAAGGAACAAAATTTGCATGATCATGTTAAAGCTAAATTGCTAGATGCACCTTTACAGCATTATTCTCTGGTATTAAGGCAGAAGAGGTTCTAAAGAAAATGGAAGACCAAGCTAAGTCTATGCAAACTGTTAAAGACTTCTTACAAGTGCAGCCACCATGATTCAGTAGACACTGGCCTACAAATAATTGATCCTTTCCTGTGTCAGACAGAGCTCAAAGGGGCAAATCCAGACGCCCTAAGGGTTCCAGATACCAGGTGCAGGATTCATACAGGTCAAAGCAATGGGGCACTTCCACCTCCAAATCTGGAGGGGATCAAGCGCAAACCTACAGAAAGCAATCCCAATGACTTTCCTCTGCCTACACCAAGCACTTATCTTTTGGCAGCACCCATGGGGGAAAATTAGCACTTTTTGATCAAAATTGGCAGTTAACCCAGGACAAGTGGGTACTAAGCCTCGTATCACAGGGATACAAATTCCATTTCCACACACTGCCAATGGCAAATGATTGGCCAGAGCTGCCAAAAAATCAATGGGCAGAGGTACAGAAACAGGTTGCGTCCCTCATGGATATGGGGGCCATTCAGACAGTACCAGAACAGGAAAAAGGACAAGGTTTTTACTCAAGACTGTTCTTGGTACCCAGAAAGGACAAGGCCTGGCGGCCAATACTGGATTTATCAATTTTGAACACATACCTGGACATTCCAAAATTCAAAATGCTGAATTTGCAGCAGCTTCTGCCCATGCTGGGCAAGAATGCTTGGCTGGTGACTTTAGACCTAAAAGAGGCATACCTGCATGTCCCAATAAGACAATCGTGCAGAAGATACCTCAGATTCAAGGCTGGCTTAATGCATTACCAATTCTCTGCACTGCCCTTTTGGCTTATCTACTGCGCCCGGGGTCTTTACAAAGTGCCTGGCACCAGTAATTGCATTTTGCAGACAAAGTATACAAATAAATCCTTACTTGGACGACTCTCTCATTCAAGCAGAGAACAGGGACACTCTTCTTCGACACCTGGCATTTGTGAGAAGGCTTCTAGCATGCCTAAGGGTACACAATAAATGAAAAGAAATAACAACTGGTACCTCTCAAAAGATAACATTCCTGGGTGCAAGCTTGAATACAACTACCCAGATGACTTGCCTCACGCCAGACAAGCAAAGGCAACTGACTACTTACTTCAGACTGATGGCAACAAAAATGCAGTCTTCTGCAAGACAAATTCTGAAGGCTCTGGGCTTCATGGCATCCTGCATCTTACTAATTCCATATGCAAGACTGCATATGAGGAAACTTCAATGGT
Source organism: Protopterus annectens (assembly GCF_019279795.1). NCBI lineage: Eukaryota > Metazoa > Chordata > Ceratodontiformes > Protopteridae > Protopterus > Protopterus annectens. The sequence goes on along the minus strand of NC_056725.1, from coordinate 1,054,529,613 downwards.
ACCTAAAAAGTTTATGGAGTCAACATTCACACAGTCTGGAAACAATGATTCCTCTCATTCCCTGCCTGCAACAGGAGTTTCTGTGGTGGGCAAAGGCATGTCATCAAAACATGGGACTGCCCTTCACTCTACCCCCTGCCAGCCAAACCTTAACAGACGCATCAGATTATGCCTGGGGGGCCCACATGGCAGGAAGATGCATTCAGGGCTTATGGACACCAAAACAAATGCATCTGCATATCATCCAGAAAGAGATGCTAGCTGTTCAAAATGCCCTAACAGCCTTCAAGGACTTGCTTCATCCAGGACAACTACTAAGACTGACACCACCACAGTCATGTGGTATATAAACAAGCAAGGGGGCACACACTCATACCCCCTTTGCAGATTAGCCATGGCACTGTGTAGGACACAGCTTTGACCTACCAAATACATATTCAAGCTCAATTCCTGCCAGGAAATCAAAGCACTCTGGCAGACGATTTAAGCAGAAACCTTATGGATCCTCACGAGTGGAAACTAAATCTACAAATCTTCAGCATGATAACAGAGAAATGGGGAAGCCCAGACATAGATCTGTTTGCTTGTCCTTAAAATTATCAATTGAAAAGATTATGCACAAGGACTTATCACAGACAAGCATGGCAAGTGGACGCCCTATCCTTCAGTTGGAAAAGCCTATTTGTTTACGCCTTTCCTCCTCTGCCTCTTCTACCCAAGGTCCTCCTAAAAGTCAGACAAGAGAAGCCAAAGATGATATTAATTGCCCCGGACTGGCCCCGCCAATACTGGTACCCAATCCTAAGGAACTTGTCTCAATACCCAGCTTGGACCTTGCCTCAAAGACCACAACTACTGTCCTAGCAAAACAATCAGATCCTGCACAATCAACTACAGACTCTGAACCTGGCAGCATGACTAATCATGTAGTCATGCAAACACCACCTCTCAGTAAAGCTGTGATGGATGTCGTTTTGGAAGCTAGAAGACCTAGTACTAGAAAATCTTATGCTGACAAATGGAAGAGATTCGGTGCTTGGAGTCAAGCACAAGGAACTACTACAGCAGAACCAAATATTCCTCACATATTGCAATACTTAACTGAGATGCTTGACCAAGTCCGATCTTTCTCATCAATTAAGATCTATTTCTCTGCCATTTCGGCTCATTACAGTACAGAGCCACCAATCTTTTTTCATCCTTTACTAAAGCAGTATCTTAGAGGAGCCAAAAATTTAAGGCCTCCCAGAAGATCACCATTACCTGCGTGGGACCTCAATTATGTGTTGGAAAAGCTCACCCTGCCTCCATTTGAACCAGCTGCTACCGCTGATCTAAAGTTCTTATCATGGATAATTACTTCAGCAAGAAGAGTTTCAGAGCTACAGGCCCTCATAGCTGTAGAGCCTTTTATCATATTTTACCCAGACAGGGTGTCTCTGAGGACAAATCCTACTTTTTATGCCGAAGGTGGTTTCCAGTGTAGCCCTTAACCAAACTATTCATCTGCCAACTTTCTATCCAAATCCGCAGAACAAGGGGGAGAAAATTCTGCATTCCTTGGACGTACACAGACAGCTAAGATTATACTTGAGCAGGACTAAAGC
>NC_056725.1:1054518006-1054525506 GCF_019279795.1 Protopterus annectens | reverse complement strand
AACTTAAAACCTGTAAAGTTAACACAAGCAATGCTATGCTTCCCTAGCGCATTACTACTGTCTTGCTGTCTGATAGCACTTAAATGTTCTTTAATCCGGTCGGAAAGCCGTCTGATCGTTTTGCCAACATAAAAAGAGCTGCAGGTATTACAGATACCTGCGTATACCACAAATTTCGTGTGGCAATCAAAATGATGTTTAAACACAATTTTTATGCCACAATGTTGGAATGTATAACAAGTTCCTGTTAAAATGTGTGGACAAACTACGCATCCATTACAGTGAAACATGCCATTTTGTACTGTATCTGTCAGGCTCTGTGTATTCATGCTAACAATAAATTGTTCAGATCTTTCAAATGACATTTTCAAAGTTCTAGATCTTTTATATGTGAAATTTGGGCTGTGCCCAACAGCACAGGCTAGATCCCTCTGTGTTTCAATAATGTTCCAGTTATTTTGCAGCACTTGTTTAATCGAGTGCATGTCTCTACTGATCGGAACTGGAAAACTACAACATCTATCAGTTGATGTCTCATTTAGATTGGTTTTAGCCTGAAAACCATAGTGTAAAATGGGACGGTGCTTACTCTGCCTTTGTGAAGCTACCTCAGTGAACACGTCATAAATAAGTTGTTCAGGATAATTTCTATCTGCGAACAACTTACACAGAAAATTGCTTTCTTTGTGGAATGTGCTCTCTTCACTGACAATGCGTGACAATCTGATAAACTGTCCTTTGAGGACGTTCTTTTTCATAAAGAACGGATGCTGGCTATGGAAATCCAGCAAGTTATTTCTGTAAGTGTCTTTTCTGTAGATATTAGAAGAGAGCGACCCATTCTGACCGTTGATTGTGATGCTAGTATCCAGAAAGTGAATATGTGTCCCTTGGCCGGACACTACGAAGTCAAGATAAGGGATGCTGTTGGACATATTAGTAATAAAGTCATTCAGTTCTGCAGAGCTGCCACTCCATACAAAAAAAATATCATCAATATAACGTTTATACAAATGAACTTTGTCAAAACTGGGTAGTTGAGTTAAAGTTTCTAATTCCCATGTGCTAAGGACAAGATTAGCAAATGCTGGGGCCATTTTGATCCCATTGCTACCCCTTTAATCTGTCTGTACGTTTTCTTATTAAAGTGAAAGAAATTATTAGTGAGGACAGCAGTAGTGAGGGAAATCAGTGTCTCCACTTTTTCAGTACTATAACTTGCATATTTAGTAAGAAATAGGTTGATTGCATCCAACCCTTCATGATGTGGGATGTTCGTGTATAATGCAACTATGTCCAAAGACACCAGTATACATTTTTTAAAATCAATTCCTGATGCAAATAAAGCATTAAGAAAATCCCAAGAATCTTGTATATAAAATCTTGTAGCTTGTACCAAGGGGTTGAAAATACTGTCAAGAAATTCTGAAATCTTTTCTGTTTTCATGCGTTTATTGGAAATAATCAGTCTGAATGGAGGGTTTTTCTGATCTTTGTGAATCTTAGGTATTCCAAACATTTTACCTAAGTTCGGGTTGTGTACTTGTAAAAAAACTAGTTCTTCTAATGAGATTTGTTGCGTGCGTTCAAGGACTTTAAGCATGTTATCAATTTTTTGAAAATGCTTATTAACTTCTTTCAAAGTAACTTCTTTGTAGAACTCATTGTTAAGTAACATGCTTTCTATACGATTAGTATATACTTCTTGTTCCATAAGCACTATTCCCGTGCCTTTGTCTGCTTTCATAATTCTCAGTGACCTATCATTACTCAGCATGTACAGAGCCTCTTGTTCTTTTTTAGAAAGGTTGAACCATTTATTTTTAGCAGGTTGTTTAAGCAGATTTCTGATGTCCATTTCACAAACTTTAAGGAAAGTATGTAGTGTGCTGTTTAAAGCAGGGTTATACACACTACCTCTTTTGAGCAATACTCCACTAAAAGAATCACCTTCACTGTCAACAGAAGTGTGACTAGAGGGAAGGACAGTGGAGTCAGTAGTTTGTAAACTAGGAGAACCATTATTAATATTTTGGTCTGAGTATAAGCACTTTAAATTCAGTTTTCTAGTGAACAATCTTAAGTCCAGCAATACATCTGTAACATTTGCCCTTTGTGCTGGTATAAAAGAGAAACCTTTATTAAGTAGCTGAAAATGCTCATTGGAGAAGTGTCTGTTTGTGAGATTAAACACCGCTCCAGTTTGTATGTTATGTCCATCTATTGGTAATATGCTCTTGCTATGCTCCTGGTGATCATGCCTCTGCCTCTGTATGGGAACCGGTTCTGTCCAGTGTTCCCTCTCCCCCTCCCTCTCGAAAAACCTCTCCCTCTCGGTGCCAGCTGAGGTGTTAAGTCTGCTTGCTGGCCATTCATTTGGTGTGGTAATAAAAAAGGCTGTTGTAATTCATTTGCAAAGTCATCTGCAACTTCTACCTGCTGAAACCTTGGGGGAGGAGGAGGGGTGCGAGGTGCTTCAAACCTGTTATTAGCTGGAGCTACGAATCTTTGAACAGGTCTGACTGTTGGTTCACTTTGCTGCTCAGGGGGAGGGTGATATTGAGGTGGGTTTCTGTTGAAACCTTGGTTGAAAGTGGTGTTAGTGACAAATCTTTGCTGATTATTAAAACCTTGCTGACCATTGAACCTTCTCACATAATTCCCATGATTATTAAAACCTTGCTGACCATTGAACCTTCTCACATAATTCCCATGATTATTAAAACCTTGCTGACCATTGAACCTTCTCACATAATTCTCATGATTAAGTCTATAAGCAGTTTGATCCTTGTACTGCTGCAGGTCCCTATTCAGTTTTTGCCTCTTTCTGTGTGTCAGTGTGGCCACATGTCTAGTAAGTCTGGGCGAAATGCCATCGTACAGATGCCTAAAGTAGTCAAAGTCATGATGTGACAACACAGATCTGTGCAGAGCCTCAATTTCTTTAACAGTATCCAGTCTGCCAATATTGTGTGTGATTAGAAGTTTTAATCCAGCCATGCCAGTATCATGGTACAGTTTAATTAATTCAGCATAAATAGCGCATTGTCTCGTGATACCATTTGGGAACTTATAGAACCGTAATCCTTGTGGGATAATATTGAAGTGGATACAGGATGACAAAAAATGGTTGTCATATTCAATGTTCTTGAATAACATAATTTTGCGCTCCAACTCATGGATAAGGGACTTGCAGTGCCCATTGTGACCGTGATTAGGTAGACCAATATCCTCATTTGCGTTTTGCAATCCATCCAAACCAATATTTAGAAATGGATTATTATTGGTGATGTTTAAAAAAGACATGACATTCGCCGAAGTATGTATCTGTGGCTGTTGTGGCGTCTGTATGTCAACCTCTTCAGCGTCAGTATTACTCTGTGGGTCCTGGTCAGTCCTGGGTGCATTTTGCGAATCATCATTACTTCTACCACTGAATAAGCTAGGGCTGAAACCCCTAGCATCCCTTTGAATATTGTTGCATCTGTAAAATAAACTCTGCGCTCTGCTCATCGTGTTATTAAATTCTTCCATAAGTAAATCATAGTCCGTAGCGTGCACCGGTACGTTGCTCGAAGTTTGGCTACTTGAGCCAGGTTCGACTGCAGGTGTGTCCTCCATGTTACTTGTCAGCCAATAACAAATATAACTGAAAACTGACTAAAAAAGAAGTATTCTAGTACATTAAACTCTAAACTTCTATACGAAAGAAACAGAAATAAAAAACAAAACTAACTGAAAGGATTCACACTGAAGCCAAACTGTTGATTAGCGCTTTCATCCTTTAATGTGTGTAAGGACTTCTTCAGATCTAACAAATAAAACTCAGAAACAGTTTAAATAGGGTGCACTTCTACGTCATAAAGTAATTAAAACAGCTTGGTGAAAAAAACTAAGAAACAGACCAATAGTAAACCTTAAAAGAAACAGCCAATGTACATACTACATTTTTCTGTAACTGTAAAGCATTAGTAGTATAAAAGATGCATGAAAACAGGCAATGAAAAGTAATTAGTAGTGTCGAATAAACCAGTCACTACATTGCTTTAACAACCAGTAACTAAGAACAAGTTCAAAACAATCAGCCAATGTACATATTGCCTTTTTCTGTTAATACAAAGCATCAATAGGGTAAAAAAGCATGCACAAAATAACTACTCAAAAATAATTTGTAGTGTAGAGTGAACTAATCACAACATTGCTTGAACAACAAATAACTAAGAAGCAGCTCCAAATTGAACAAATGAGCTATAGTTGTAGTCCGTATAATATGTAATGAGGGCAAGTATAGTTTTTAAAAATAAAAATTAAACAGTGCAATGGAAAAAACACAAACAAAAAATCACATGCATATTTCATTCATGAAAGCCATCGCAGTGCACATTTAACATTAATGCTCTCATTCAGACCAAGTCCATTTTCAGCGTCAAGTAATAGTTGCCAGCGGAGTTCCTTGAGCTCTAGAAATGTATCACAATCACCGAAAAATTGCTGTATGTGTTCCAAAATAATAAACTTAAAACCTGTAAAGTTAACACAAGCAATGCTATGCTTCCCTAGCGCATTACTACTGTCTTGCTGTCTGATAGCACTTAAATGTTCTTTAATCCGGTCGGAAAGCCGTCTGATCGTTTTGCCAACATAAAAAGAGCTGCAGGTATTACAGATACCTGCGTATACCACAAATTTCGTGTGGCAATCAAAATGATGTTTAAACACAATTTTTATGCCACAATGTTGGAATGTATAACAAGTTCCTGTTAAAATGTGTGGACAAACTACGCATCCATTACAGTGAAACATGCCATTTTGTACTGTATCTGTCAGGCTCTGTGTATTCATGCTAACAATAAATTGTTCAGATCTTTCAAATGACATTTTCAAAGTTCTAGATCTTTTATATGTGAAATTTGGGCTGTGCCCAACAGCACAGGCTAGATCCCTCTGTGTTTCAATAATGTTCCAGTTATTTTGCAGCACTTGTTTAATCGAGTGCATGTCTCTACTGATCGGAACTGGAAAACTACAACATCTATCAGTTGATGTCTCATTTAGATTGGTTTTAGCCTGAAAACCATAGTGTAAAATGGGACGGTGCTTACTCTGCCTTTGTGAAGCTACCTCAGTGAACACGTCATAAATAAGTTGTTCAGGATAATTTCTATCTGCGAACAACTTACACAGAAAATTGCTTTCTTTGTGGAATGTGCTCTCTTCACTGACAATGCGTGACAATCTGATAAACTGTCCTTTGAGGACGTTCTTTTTCATAAAGAACGGATGCTGGCTATGGAAATCCAGCAAGTTATTTCTGTAAGTGTCTTTTCTGTAGATATTAGAAGAGAGCGACCCATTCTGACCGTTGATTGTGATGCTAGTATCCAGAAAGTGAATATGTGTCCCTTGACCGGACACTACGAAGTCAAGATAAGGGATGCTGTTGGACATATTAGTAATAAAGTCATTCAGTTCTGCAGAGCTGCCACTCCATACAAAAAAAATATCATCAATATAACGTTTATACAAATGAACTTTGTCAAAACTGGGTAGTTGAGTTAAAGTTTCTAATTCCCATGTGCTAAGGACAAGATTAGCAAATGCTGGGGCCATTTTTGATCCCATTGCTACCCCTTTAATCTGTCTGTACGTTTTCTTATTAAAGTGAAAGAAATTATTAGTGAGGACAGCAGTAGTGAGGGAAATCAGTGTCTCCACTTTTTCAGTACTATAACTTGCATATTTAGTAAGAAATAGGTTGATTGCATCCAACCCTTCATGATGTGGGATGTTCGTGTATAATGCAACTATGTCCAAAGACACCAGTATACATTTTTAAAATCAATTCCTGATGCAAATAAAGCATTAAGAAAATCCCAAGAATCTTGTATATAAAATCTTGTAGCTTGTACCAAGGGGTTGAAAATACTGTCAAGAAATTCTGAAATCTTTTCTGTTTTCGTGCGTTTATTGGAAATAATCAGTCTGAATGGAGGGTTTTTCTGATCTTTGTGAATCTTAGGTATTCCAAACATTTTACCTAAGTTCGGGTTGTGTACTTGTAAAAAAACTAGTTCTTCTAATGAGATTTGTTGCGTGCGTTCAAGGACTTTAAGCATGTTATCAATTTTTTGAAAATGCTTATTAACTTCTTTCAAAGTAACTTCTTTGTAGAACTCATTGTTAAGTAACATGCTTTCTATACGATTAGTATATACTTCTTGTTCCATAAGCACTATTCCCGTGCCTTTGTCTGCTTTCATAATTCTCAGTGACCTATCATTACTCAGCATGTACAGAGCCTCTTGTTCTTTTTTAGAAAGGTTGAACCATTTATTTTTAGCAGGTTGTTTAAGCAGATTTCTGATGTCCATTTCACAAACTTTAAGGAAAGTATGTAGTGTGCTGTTTAAAGCAGGGTTATACACACTACCTCTTTTGAGCAATACTCCACTAAAAGAATCACCTTCACTGTCAACAGAAGTGTGACTAGAGGGAAGGACAGTGGAGTCAGTAGTTTGTAAACTAGGAGAACCATTATTAATATTTTGGTCTGAGTATAAGCACTTTAAATTCAGTTTTCTAGTGAACAATCTTAAGTCCAGCAATACATCTGTAACATTTGCCCTTTGTGCTGGTATAAAAGAGAAACCTTTATTAAGTAGCTGAAAATGCTCATTGGAGAAGTGTCTGTTTGTGAGATTAAACACCGCTCCAGTTTGTATGTTATGTCCATCTATTGGTAATATGCTCTTGCTATGCTCCTGGTGATCATGCCTCTGCCTCTGTATGGGAACCGGTTCTGTCCAGTGTTCCCTCTCCCCCTCCCTCTCGAAAAACCTCTCCTCTCGGTGCCAGCTGAGGTGTTAAGTCTGCTTGCTGGCCATTCATTTGGTGTGGTAATAAAAAAGGCTGTTGTAATTCATTTGCAAAGTCATCTGCAACTTCTACCTGCTGAAACCTTGGGGGAGGAGGAGGGGTGCGAGGTGCTTCAAACCTGTTATTAGCTGGAGCTACGAATCTTTGAACAGGTCTGACTGTTGGTTCACTTTGCTGCTCAGGGGGAGGGTGAAATTGAGGTGGGTTTCTGTTGAAACCTTGGTTGAAAGTGGTGTTAGTGACAAATCTTTGCTGATTATTAAAACCTTGCTGACCATTGAACCTTCTCACATAATTCCCATGATTATTAAAACCTTGCTGACCATTGAACCTTCTCACATAATTCCCATGATTATTAAAACCTTGCTGACCATTGAACCTTCTCACATAATTCTCATGATTAAGTCTATAAGCAGTTTGATCCTTGTACTGCTGCAGGTCCCTATTCAGTTTTGCCTCTTTCTGTGTGTCAGTGTGGCCACATGTCTAGTAAGTCTGGGCGAAATGCCATCGTACAGATGCCTAAAGTAGTCAAAGTCATGATGTGACAACACAGATCTGTGCAGAGCCTCAATTTCTTTTTTAACAGTATCCAGTCTGCCAATATTGTGTGTGATTAGAAGT